>NC_140175.1:2298627-2377689 GCF_963971535.1 Notolepis coatsorum | reverse complement strand
TGGAGCGCACGCCCTTTGTGCTGGGAGCCAATCTGCAGGGAGGAGAGAAGCTGGTGGCCTACTCTTTTGACATGCAGCGCCCCCCCAAATCTGTAAGGCTCCTGCTCTACCTCCCTAGATGGCCTCCTCTGATTGGATGCCTCATCAGTTTACACAGTTTTTTTTTTCTCTCATGTCTTTATATTCAGAGTTAATTATATTGTTTGCACTGTTTATTTATCTCATGTTTCTATATTCAGAGTTAATTATATAGTTCACACTGTTTATTTCTCTCATGTTTCTATATTCAGAGTTAATTATATTGTCCACACTGTTTATTTCTCTCATGTTTCTATATTCAGAGTTAATTATATTGTCCACACTGTTTATTTCTCTCATATTTCTATATTCAGATCAAATTTGATTGCCTATATTTATGTCTTTCTACTATTACCCTTCCCGTACCTCTACCCCCCCCCCCCCCCCTCCCCCCCCCCTCCCCCCCTCCCCCCCTCCCCACGCTTGCTATGATGCCCGAATTTCCCCAAGGGGATCAATAAAGGAATATCTTATCTTATCTTATCTTATCTACACACTAGGGCTGTCCCCGACTAAGGATTTGAATAGTCGACTTTGATTGGCCGAAAAAACTGGTAGTCGACTATAAAAAAAATATATATATATATTATAATATATTTTTTATTTATTTTTATTTTTTATTTGTTATCATTCCATTTGGGCTGTGGGGGGTGCTTAATGTCTGAAGGAGTCGACTGAAGGCTTCTTGTCCTCTGCAAAAGCATGCAATTGGTCCACTGATGGATACATCTTGATATTTGTCTAGTCTAGTGTGTTCATTAGATGGTGAAATCCTCTTTCAGTGCCTCTGTGCCTGTTTTCTTAGGCAGTTAGCCTCTGGTATGCGCGCCATTAACGTTAGCCACGCTTCTAGGCCCTCTTTGCTTTTGGAAAGAATGATTTAAAAAATAATAATAATAATAATATTATATATATATATATATATTTTTTTTTTGCATTCGACTAATAGGTTGGCTGCTTTCGGTCGATTAGTAGACTATTGGAGTAGTCGGGGGTCAGCCCTACTACACACACACACACCACGGTAGCAACACGCAGCACGTCACCTGACGTCACGCTGCGTCCCGGGTGCGTCTATACTTCCCACAAGCAAGTTGTCCTTCCGCGTTCCCGTTTTGCGCTCTGATTGGCCATGCACATTTCTGGACATGTGACATGTGCGCCCAATCGCATGACGAACAGTGTCTTAGCCCATTTCCGTGTCGAACAGCCTGCAAACGACCTAACGCCTAGTTTATCACTGGTTAAGCTTATAGGCGACTCTTTCGAAGTTGGTTAAGGTTAGAGTTTGGAATCAGGGCTGGCGTTCTATCGCCCTGCTCTAAGACAAACTCTAACCTTAACCAACTTCGAAAGAGCGCCTAAGCTTAACCGTCCAAAGAACTTGCCGTCACACGATTGGGGCGCACATGTCACATGACCAGAAACGTCAGTGGCCAATCAGATCGCGCAAAAGGACAACTTGCTTGCGTAAAGTATTCACGCTGCGTCCTCCCGGGTCCTCTGTGATGATGCCCGTCTCTCTCTTCCAGCCCAACAACGCGCGGCGCGGCGACCGGCTCGTCCCGGAGCACGAGATGAACGAGGAGACCTGGGCGCGCATCCAGCGGCAGAACAGAACGACGGCGCGCTGCGGGGAGACGGCCGACGACACCATGTTCCGCTGGCTGGCGATGGCGTACGCCCACAGCCACCTCACCATGACGGAGACGTACAGGACGTCGTGCCACACGGAGGACGTGACCGCGGGGCAGGGCATCGTGAACCGGGCCAGCTGGAAGCCCGTGGTGGGGAGTGAGTAGTGACACCGTCAACCCTCTCACTGCCACACCACAGAGGGTTAACCCTTTCACTGCCACGCCACAGAGGGGTTAACCCTTTCACTGCCACGCCACAGAGGGTTAACCCTTTCACTGCCACGCCACAGAGGGTCAACATTTTCACTGCCACGCCACAGAGGGTTAACCCTTTCACTGCCACGCCACGGAGGGTCAACCCTTTCACTGCCACGCCACAGAGGGTTAACCCTTTCACTACCATACGACAGAACGTTAACCCTTCACTACCACACTACAGAAGGTTAACCCTTTCACTACCACACTACAGAGGGTTAACCCTTTCACTACCACACTACAGAGGGTTAACCCTTTCACTGGCACGCCACAGAGGGTTAACCCTTTCACTGCCACACCACAGAGGGTTAACCCTTTCACTACCACACTACAGAGGGTTAACCCTTTCACTACCACACTACAGAAGGTTAACCCTTTCACTACCACACTACAGAAGGTTAACCCTTTCACTACCACACTACAGACGGTTAACCCTTTCACTACCACACTACAGAGGGTTAACCCTTTCACTGCCACACTACAGAAGGTTAACCCTTTCACTGCCACACTACAGAAGGTCAACCTTTCACTACCACACTACAGAAGGTTAACCCTTTCACTACCACACTACAGAAGGTTAACCCTTTCACTGCCACACTACAGAAGGTTAACCTTTCACTACCACACTACAGAAGGTTAACACTTTCACTACCACACTACAGAAGGTTAACCCTTTCACTACCACACTACAGAAGGTTAACCTTTCACTACCACACTACAGAAGGTTAACACTTTCACTGCCACACTACAGAAGGTTAACCCTTTCACTACCACACGACAGAAGGTTAACCCTTTCACTGCCACACTACAGAAGGTTAACCCTTTCACTGCCACACTACAGAAGGTCAACCTTTCACTACCACACTACAGAAGGTTAACCCTTTCACTACCACACTACAGAAGGTTAACCCTTTCACTGCCACACTACAGAAGGTTAACCTTTCACTACCACACTACAGAAGGTTAACACTTTCACTACCACACTACAGAAGGTTAACCCTTTCACTGCCACACTACAGAAGGTTAACCTTTCACTGCCACACTACAGAAGGTTAACCTTTCACTACCACACTACAGAAGGTTAACACTTTCACTGCCACACTACAGAAGGTTAACCTTTCACTACCACACTACAGACGGTTAACCCTTTCACTACCACACTACAGAGGGTTAACCCTTTCTCACTGCCACACCACAGAGGGTTAACCTATTCACTACCACACTACAGAACGTTAACCCTTTCACTGCCACACCACATAGGGTTAACCCTTTCACTACCACACTACAGAGGGTTAACCCTTTCACTACCACACTACAGAGGGTTAACCCTTTCACTGCCACACCCACAGAGGGTTAACCCTTTCACTGCCACACCACAGTAGTAGCCGACACAATTTTAAGAAAAAAGTCAAATCATGGCTCCTCGACAATGTTAAAAATTAAAATGCATGAAAATGTTGTCTGATACAATTTGTCAAATTGTTATTTGTGGTCATGTTTTGTATCGCTTGTCTGCCTGAAACCAAGGACCACAATGGAAATAAGTCTTGACTTTTTTGTGTAGCATCCTTGATGTTTTCTGTAATCTTGTATTTTTTTAAATGTCAAATAAAATCAAACTAAAACGAGACTCCTCTGTGGACCCCCCCCCCCCCCCCCCCCCCCCCAGGTATGAATGACTTCAGCTACCTGCACACCAACTGCTTCGAGCTGTCCGTCTTCCTGGGCTGCGACAAGTTTCCCCACGAGAGCGAGCTTCCTCTGGAGTGGGAGAACAACCGAGAGTCCCTATTGGCCTTCATAGAGCAGGTGAGCCCCTCAAGCCCCCGCCCTCTCCTCTCCATCCTCCAATCACAACTGAGCTCCCTGCTGGCCTTCATAGAGCAGGTGAGCCTCCCACGCGTTACTAGTAGATAAAGTAGATACAAAAATTAAGTAAAGTACAAATCCCCAAAAACAGTACTTAAGTATTGTAATGAAGTACAATTACCCAAGTACTTTACACCCCCTGGGCAGTGAAAGGGTTTAAATGACGAGCAGGTCGGCACCTTGCATGGTCCGCCGTCGGTCGGTGTGTGAATGTCTGAGTGAATGGCGTGCGTCGTGGAAAAGCGCTTTGGATAAAAGCTCTCTGTCTCCCCCTGCAGGTGCACCGCGGGATAAAGGGCGGTGGTGAAGGACGTGGAGGGCAACCCGCTGGCCAACGCCACCATCTCCGTGGAGGGGCGTCAAACATGATGTGAAGACTGGTATGTCTGGTGGTAACCATGGTGACCATAGTGACCATAGTGACCACAGTGACCACAGTAACCATAGTGACCATAGTGGGGATTGGATGCATTATGAGTATCGTTTGCTGTTTTCCTCACCCTGTTCACTCATTCCCTCCCTCTTCCTCATCTCCTCTTCCTCTCACTCTCCTCTTCCTCTGCTCTTCTCTTCCCCTTCTCCTCTTCTGCTCTGCTCTTCCTCTTCTCCCTCTCCTCTTCCTCTCCTCCTCTTCCTCCGCTCTTCCTCCCCCTCTCCTCTTCCTCTCCTCTTCCTCTCCTCTTCTCCTCTTCCTCTTCTCCTCTTCGTCTCCTCCTCTGCTCTTCCTCTCCTCTTCCTCTCCTCTCCTCCTCTCCTCTTCCTCTTCCTCCCCCTCTCCTCTTCCTCTCCTCTTCATCTGCTCATCTCCTCTTCCTCCCCCTCTCCTCCTCCTCTGCTCTTCCTCTCCTCTGCTCTTCCTCTGCTCTTCCTCTCCCTCTGCTCTTCCTCTCCTCCCCCTCTCCTCTTCCTCTCCTCCCCCTCTCCTCTTCCTCTCCTCCTCCTCTGCTCTTCCTCTCCTCTGCTCCTCTCCTCCCCCCTCTCCTCCCTCCTCTGCTCCCCCCTCTCCTCCTCTCCTCTCCTCTCCTCTTCCTCCCCCTCTCTTCCTCTGCTCTCCCTCTCCTCTTCCTCTCCTCCTCCTCTCCTCCCCCTCTCCTCTTCCTCTCCTCTCCTCCTCTCCTCTCCTCTCCTCTCCTCTCCTCTCTCCTCTCCTCTCCTCTCCTTTCCTCTCCTCCTCCTCTCCTCCTCCTCCTCTCCTCTTCCTCTCCTCTTCCTCCCCCTCTCCTCCTCCTCCTCTCCTCTTCCTCTCCTCTTCCTCCCCCCTCTCGTCCTCCTCTGCTCCCCCCTCTCCTCCTCCTCTGCTCCTCTCCCTCCCCCCTCTCCCCTCTCCTCCTCTAGCCGCCGGGGGGGCGACTACTGGCGCCTGTTGAACCCGGGGGAGTACCGGGTGACGGCGCGGGCGGACGGCCACACGGCCCAGGTGCGTCTCTGCATGGTGGGCTACGACTCCGGCGCGTCGCCCTGCAGCTTCACGCTGGCCAAGTCCAACTGGGACCGCATCAAGCAGATCATGGCCGGCAACGGCAACCGGCCCGTCCGCTTCGTGCCCAAGAAGACCACCGGGCCGCGGGTGGGGGCCGGGGGGCGCCGTCGGAGCGGGCGCGGGGGAGGAGGAGGAGGAGGCGTCCAACTCCAACACCGCGCCCAACGCGGAGCGTCTCCGGCGCCTGCGGCTGATGCGCCTGCGCAAGCTGCGTCTCCAGAGACTGAACAACAACAACCCCACCACCACCACCACCACCGTCGCCACGACGACGACCACGACGACAGCCCCCACGACGACGACGCCCGCCGTGACCGAGAGCACGACCGCCTGGTACGACTCCTGGTTCCCCGTGGAGAGCTGGTCCACCGAGAGCCCGTTCGACGGGATGGCGTTGGAGTCTCAGCCCACGCAGGACTACCCTTTTGGGTACGAGATCGACGACTTCTAGACGCACCGCAGACTAGGGCTGTCCCCCGACTAAGGATTTGGATGGTCGACTATGATTGGCCAAAATTTGCCGTTAGTCGACTATTAGTCGTGCTTAATGTCTGAAGGAGTCGACTGGAGGCTTCTTGTCCTCTGCAAAAGATACTCTGCAAAAGATACATCTTGATATGTGTCTAGTCTAGTGTGTTCATTAGATGGGTGAAATCCTCTTTCAGTGCCTCTGTGCCTGTTTTCTTAGGCAGTTAGCCTCTGGTATGTGTGCCATTAGCGTTAGCCACGCTTCTAGGCCTCTTTTCTTTTGGAAAGAATGATAAAAATAAAAATAATTTAAAAATATTATTAATATTTTTTTTTTTTTTTTTGTATATTCGACTAAGAGGTTGGCTAGTCGACTACGGCTCCTTTCGACCGATTAGTCGACTAATCGACTAATAGGGGTCAGCCCTACTACGGACTTACAACCAGACCTTCAGGGTGGGATATGTCACAGTCACACAAATTAAAATACCTTGGCTTTTTGTTATGTACTTTTTCTTTTAAGGTTTACACCTGTATGGTACATATTTTGTATGATGAGGAAGAAAGCTTTCCTTAAAGGGCGTCTCCATTACGATACATATCTTTGGAGCTATTTTTGTACCGTCTATAGTATAGTCTACTACATAGAGCGTGAGAACAGAGCTCTCTGCTGAGCGGGGACCATGTGACCCCATCGAGTGGACATTCAATAAAGCTACGTGTTTCACAACGTGATGATGTATGAAACCGGTTACTGTTGGAGAATGAATAGGCTCCCGACAGACACTATGTCCATGTTTCTCAAACGGCCTTGTTGGTCTATGATTGCTGCCCTTATTAAAGAACCTGGCCAAGTGAAATCAACTTATGGCAATTAAAGGACTTTTCTACAATGTGTCTTATCTATCATTTGAGCTTCAAGTGATGTTTGCAATGAATGTTTATTTGAAATTGTGAAATTACAACAGTGAAAACAGCAAAACACTAGTTATTCCACTATTAACTACTAGTAGGCTGCTGCTACTATAACTACACCGGTGTGGTGCGAGCAAAGCCTGATAACCCTAACTAACTAACTAACTAACTAACTAACTAATGTAGTATATTCCTAAACTAACTAACTAACTAACTAACTAACTAACTAACTAACTAACTAACTAACTAACTAACTAACTAACTAACTAACTACAGCTTCTCCTCTATGAACCTGATAACACTAACTAACTAACGAACTAACTAACTAATTACAGCTTCTCCTCTATGAGACTAACCCTAACTAACTAACTAACTAACTAACTAACTAACTAACTAACTAACTAACTAACTAACTAACTACAGCTTCTTCCCCATGAGCCACGTCAGTAGCACTACTGGGCCCAAAATAACTACAGTACAACAACTAACTAACTACAGTACAACAACCAACTAACTACAGTACAACAACTAACTACAGTACAACAACTAACTACAGTACTACAACTAACTAACTAGAGTACAACAACCAACTAACTACAGTACAACAACTAACTACAGTACAACAACTAACTACAGTACAACAACAACTAACTAACTAGAGTACAACAACCAACTAACTACAGTACAACAACTAACTACAGTACAACAACTAACTACAGTACAACAGTACTAGGAGCGATAGGGTCAAGATATGTAGATTGAGGCTGGGAGGGACACTGTGGGTTGAACAGAACCTTAATCATTGTGGGGAAACACCCAGATGGGGCGGGCGGTGTGAATGTGGAGAGCCTGAAACTGTCAAGCATGTTTTGCTAGAATGTAACAGGTTGGGAGTTTCTTCTTTCTCTCTGAATGAATGAAAACTTTATTTAACAGATTGCAGAATGGGTACAATACAGTACGGCTCAATACACACAATTGTTAAGGGGATGCAGACCTGAAAAAGACGTTTGTCTTGTTTCCATCAGGGTCCCCCATTTTCAATTCATATAGACATTTATGACATACACAACATACATGACATTTATGGCATAGGGACATATAGGTATTTAGTACTGATACATTTGTGACATAAACGGTATTCAAATATACAGTACTGTTACCCCTAGATCCTGACAGAGTATATACATATGATGGGGAGGGGACTGTACATTAGGAGGGGGTGGGTGGGTGGGAGAGAAATATCCATACGGCGGGGAGGGAATATATACATGCGGTGGGGAGGAGACTGTCTATTAGGAGGTGGTGGGGGTTTTGGGCATTTACGGTGGCCAGTTTCGAATTGCAGTCTCCCGTAGGTGTTCTTTAAGAGCGGTTTTGAATGTGGGTAGTGATTCACATTCCTTTACGGCTGTGGGTAGGGCGTTCCACATTGATGTGGCATAATTGCGAAACGTGTTTAGTCCCTTGTTTGAGCCGAATCTGGGTTTAACATGATTTGTTGAGCTTCCTCTGGTGTAGTGGTTGTGGTATTCACTGACCTTTGGGAAGTATTTTGACATGTACATGGGTACCTTAGTCGTATAGTGTATCTTGTAGACCAGGCCCATTGCAAGTTGCTGTACTCTGTCGTCTACTCTAAGCCATCCTAGGTTGTCAAAGTGGGCAGGGGTGAGGTGGGTTCTGGGGGTAAGGTCAAGTAGTAGTCTGACCAGTTTGTTTTGTGATGTTTGTAATTTTGTTTTAAGCGCCTTTGAGGTGCTTTGGTACCATGAGGTGCAAGCATAGTCGTAGTACCCTTGAATGAGTGCTCCTGCCACGAGTCAGATTTGTACCAGAGGATATAATGTTATTTTATTTATTATTATTATTATTATTATTATTATTATTATTATTATTATTATTATTATTATTATTATTATTATTATTATTATTATTATTATTATTATTATTATTATATTTATTATTATTATTATTATTATTATTATTATTATTATTATTATTATTATTATTATTATTATTATTATTATTATTATTATTATTATTATTATTATTATTATTATTATTATTATTATTATTATTATTATTATTATTATTATTATTATTGTATGCGTATTGAAGTTTTTGGGCGTAGTTTAATTATAGAACTGAGGAGGGCGGTAATGCGCCATGTTGCGTTTACACTGCCGGAAAAAGAAAGAAGAAGAAGAAGACATGACTACATCCGCTAATGACGTCACCACTAGCAACAGTTAGCAGCTAACTACAGAAGTAGCCCACCATATGTTGGAGAGAGAGGACGTTAGAAACACTAACTAGCCGAGGTTTGAATGAACACAATATTAACAACAAGCATGAATGATGCACAATTAATAACGCAGCAGCTCGTGTTCCATGTTGCTTCTTCTTCCAAGTGCGGCTCTAACTAGCCACTTTAATTAACGTTAACTAACTAAGTTAGCCTCTCTCTGTGACGCCGAGCTGTTAGCTGCTGCTGGGAGATCAGAACCCTGAGGTGAGTTAAGGCTTTATTTGATTTATTGATTGATTGAACATGTTATTAACAGATTGCAGAATGGGTACAGTACAGTACAGCTCAATACACACAATTGTTAAGGGGATGCAGACCAGAGAAAGACTTTCGTCTTGTTTACATCAGGGTCCCCCATTTTCAATTCATCATAACATATATACATTTATGACATACCAGATATACAAATACAGTACTGTTTGTGATACAAGAGGAGCTCCACAAATCATGTTAAACCCAGAATCGCCTCAAACAAGGGACTAAACACGTTTCGCAATTATGCCACATCAATGTGGAACGCCCTACCCACAGCTGTAAAGGAATGTGAATCACTACCCACATTCAAAACCACTCTCAAAGAACACCTACGGGAGGCTGTAATTATAAACTGGACCCTGTAAATGTCAAAATCACCACCCACCCACCCAACCCCGTCAATGTAGTTTCTTCCCCTTCGGATGTATATATATATTTTTTTATTATCTCTTTTTCTTACACAGTACTGTATATCTGTATGTCATGTCTTGAATAATTTAAAATGGGGGACCCTGATGTAAACAAGACGAAAGTCTTTCTCTGGTCTGCATCCCCTTAACAATTGTGTGTATTGAGCCGTACTGTATTGTACCCATTCTGCAATCTATTAAATACAGTTTTCAATCAATTGGATGAAAAACTCAGTTAATCTTAAACCAAATGAGAGTGTGTGCACGACTGGTTGGGAACATTATTATTTATATACTCACGTAGTTGAAGAATGCAGCGTGTGGAGCCCATGTCTGCAGACTGTAGTGGTTGAGGTACTAACATGTTGACTTGTCATTTCAGGTGTTTTTAATTCCCCAAGTCATCATGAAGCTCTATAGCCTGAGTGTCCTTTACAAAGGAACCACTAAGTCCAACCTGCTCAAAGCAGCCTATGATCTGTCATCCTTCAGCTTCTTCCAAAGGTCCAGGTTAGTAAACCCACTCTCTGTCCATTAGGGGTGTAACGGTACATACAAACTCGGTTTTGAAGTCAAGGTTCGGTACGGGTTTTCGGTACAGTGGGGGAAAGTTTGGCTTTCCATGTTCCACTCAGGGGTGATGTACTGTGCAGTAACTAATTGTACTTGTAGGGCTGTCTACAAATATTCTATATTGAAATTAATAATCGACTTGTAAAAAAAAAGAAAATTAATAATAATAACCAGCTACGACCAATCGTTCGCCGTCGACTAACTCTTGTTAGGCTTGAATTTGATATCATTCATGTTGTATACCATTAACAGAGCGGACTTTAAGCAATTGCTGTAAACCAGCACTATAGGGGGACAGTATGACTAAAATAGATGCATAGATGACTGGCCTGTCTGTCTGTCTGTTGTTGGACTGGCCTGTCTGTCTGTTGATCGACTGGCCTGTCTGTCTGTCTTTCAGTGTTCAGGAGTTCATGACGTTCACCAGCGCTCTCATTGTGGAACGGTCCTCTGTTGGAAGCAGAGCTTCTGTCAAAGAGCAAGGTTAGTGAACAAACGCACCCCCCCCCCCCCACACACACACACACCTTCTACAAGTTAGTATTTATAATTGTGAATCCAGCTAAACAACTTTAATAAAGAACATGTTATTTGCCTAATGACAACCCATTGATTATATGTGCATGGTAGCCCAGTACACAGCTTAGACACTTTAAACACTTTTAACACTATACCATATTTTATTTATTTATTTATTACAAAAAGATTTGCACTACATCCATACCTAATTTTTGCATTTTTTTTTTGATCCACTTTTTCTCCCATTTTCTATATTTTCTCCCATCCCAATTTCGTATCATCCAATTCAACCCTCCCCTGTCACGGACGCTGTTTCTTGCCTTCAAGTCATACATAGCACAAGTCCCCTCCGGTACTTGAGGTAACAGCAGTCGCATCTTTTCACCTGCGCAGCTCGATCTCTGTGTCGAGGAGTAACGCGTGGGAGGCTCACGCTGCCCCCGACACTTCCTGATTCTACTGCGCAGGCGCACCAACCGACCTGTAGGAGTCGCTTGTTCACAACGTTCGATCCCCACCCTTCAGTTTCCCTCCCCGTAATACGGCCAATGTGTATTAGTGCGGACGACCAGCTAAACTGAAAACAATGTGGAGAGCTGGATTCGAACACGCGAATCCTAGCGTCTCCACACTGGTGGCGAGTGCCTTGCCCACTACACCACCTAGCCGCCCACCTAATTTTTGCATTTTAACCTCTTAACTGGCACCTCTTGAGGATGATTTGCCCACAAGCGTGACGCGCCACTTTGCCGACGGCTTGGGTCAGCATTTCTTTATATACAATATATATATATAATTTAAGCCCTATTTGTTGCCTGTCGATTGCCCTTTCAGGCGACAACATCCATTCAGCGGTTCTCCAGTTATGTCAGGCGTGCACCAAAGTACACGGCAGAACTTTATTTATTTTTTGATTACCACCCCCGGGGCTCTAGCTCCGTCAATCATTTGGAGATCTCGAAAGTGATTGGACAGGGTTGTAGCCAATGAGTGTGGCCTTCCAATGATACCCCACGTGGGGATCTGCGAATCAGGGATCTAGGTAAAAAGTCATGAGCGAAAAAAAAAAAAAAAAAAAAAAACACAGAATGAATTGAAGTCGACGAGGAAATGGTTTACTGGAGAGCTTTTTTTTTCTCCACAGTTTACCAAAATCGCTCCTAATCACTCATTTCTGAAAGCATTTTTATGAAATTTTGGACATGTACTACATAAGGGTTCATGCTATGGACCCAGAAAAACTTGAGTAACAAGTTCAGACCTATGTTACTCTATTTCATTAGCACTACAAGTGATCTTTCTTTATTGTATCATAAACTTCAGAATGTTATCGTTCAAAAGAGACCAAGCTTATGCTCATGTGCTATAAGTATAAAAATACGCTGCAGTCCTCAAGTTTCAAAATGGCCACTTTTCTGGGCGCCAGTTAAGAGGTTAAAAACGTTGCATTTTTGTACTTCACCTCATTGTTTGCATTTTGTACTTCATACTGTACGTTAGGTTGTACTTTAGTTCGTATACAGTATAGTGTTTGGACTTTAATCTTTTAACTGTATGAAGCAGAACGTTCTCAGGGGCTCCTACAGAACCAAGCATGTCACTGTAATGTACTCGGGCCGGGACTTTATCGCATTCATTGCGATTAATTAACTACAGAAAGAATTATAAGTAAACATAATTGATGCATTTAATTGCATGATGGTTTTTCTTTATTGTGTAAAGAAATTGTGCTTGAGTTTACAAAAGGTCCTTTGCACTACATATATATATTATTCCTAAAATTGCTGCACTTTGTTAAAAATGGCATTGATCTGTTGGTCTGTGTATAGTAGCTAATACAGGATTATTCTGCTTAAACGTATAATGTATATTCATTGATTCACACTTGAACGATTTTGCTTTTCGTATCAAATATTGATATGCGATTAAAATGTGATTAATTTCTATTAATTAACTATAAAGTCTTGAATTAATTCGATTACATTTCTTAATCGAGTCCCACCACTATAATGTGTTTGTGACAAATAAAACAACAGTGAGGTGTGTGTTTTCAGAGTACCTCTGCCACGTGTACGTGAGGAACGACAACCTGGGTGCCGTGGTGGTCGCTGATGGAGAGTACCCCCCGAGGGTCTGCTTCACCCTCCTGGATAAGGTACACCCCCCCCCCCCCCGGTTTTGTATACATCATGTCATGTTTCAGTTTTATACATCATGTTTGAGTTTTATACATCATGTCATGTTTGAGTTTTATACATGTTTGAGTTGTATTCATCATGTTTGCGTTTTATACATCAGGTTTGAGTTTTATACATCATGTTTGAGTTTTATACATCATGTTTGATCATGTTTGAGTTTTATACATCAGGTTTGAGTTTTATACATCATGTTTGATCATGTTTGAGTTTTATACATCAGGTTTGAGTTTTATACATCATGTTTGATCATGTTTGAGTTTTATACACCATGTTTCAGTTTTATACATCATGTTTCAGTTTTATACATCATGTCAGGTGTCAGTTGACTCTGAGGGAGTCGTTGTCTTCATGTGATCTGGCTTCAGGACTCAGAGCCCTTATTGGTCACTTCGCGCAAAGATTGCGCTAGAAGGAAAATGGGATTATTTACAGATCAGATTATGCACATTTAGTTTCGGATGGTTATATATTCCGAGGCTGGCTTTGTGTGCGATTGTTTAAGAATGTATTTAATTGAGTCACACGTTTCTCAGAAGGATGAAGGTAACCCAGGCGACGGCACTAAGCAGCTAAAGGTCACGCAGTGTGTGTTCCAGCAGAATGAGCCCTTTCTCTTGTTGCCTGGCAGCCACATAATAACCACTAAACTAACCACAATAAACATAATAACCTGTCAATCGTTTTAGCTAGACGCCTGTTATCTTCGCTGTGAGGTAGTAACCAGCCGAACACTATATTAACCAGCTAAGTTAACTAAAACATCTCAAAGGGACAGATGGAGGCACTTTCTCTGGCTCTGTTTGAGGGCGAGATGCTGTTACCCGTCGGTAGTGTGATAGTAGAGGGTTAACCTTCTGTTGTGTGGCAGTGAAAGGGTTAACCTTCTGTGTATTGTCACTGTGAAAGGGTTAACCGTTTGGTAGTGCGGCAGTGAAAGGGTTAAAAAGACTAGTTCTTCTAGTCTTCTAGTACTAGTACTTCTGATCGCTCCGACGAGACTGTGCTTTATTTTGTTAATTTTTATAGTATTAGGAGTTTTATTTGCACCAACTGTTGGTGCATTATATGTGTATGACCGTCAGTCAATCATTGACATTGGATTAAGAAAAACTTACCGTTTGGATTGCTCTCTGGATCGGATCGCTGAACAGCAGAAATGGCCCACCGAGATCCTTTGTTATGCCGGCCACGGACAAGAAAAAAAGCTGCCGCGAAGACGAGGAAAGAGAGCCGGGGTCCGGAACAGACTGAGGTCCAAACGACACAGAACCACATTGCCCAGCATATTGTTGGCCAATGTGCAATCGATAGGAAACAAATTGGACGACATCAGAGCAAGGATCCAATTCCAGAGGGACATTCGGGATTGTAACGTCCTCTGTTTCACAGAAACTTGGCTGAGTCCAGATGTCCCGAATCATGCAATAGAACCGGCAGACCATTTCTTCGTTCTACGAAAAGACCGGACGGCATTAGAGTCACTAAAGAAGAAAGGAGGCGGCATCGCCTTCATGATAAACAAGGAGTGGTGCGATTTAGGCAACACAAAGGAAATGTCTAACCACTGTTCCCCAGACCTGGAGTTTATCACGATAAAATGTCGACCCTTCTTCCTCCCAAGAGAGTTAACGTCCATCATCCTCATCGGAGTGTACATCCCACCACACGCGAACACTGAGGTCGCACTTTCAAAACTTCACGACGAGGTAAACAAACTCCAGGCAGCTAACGTTGACGCGGCCATTTTGGTCTTGGGGGATTTCAACAGCGCGCGTCTTAAAAAGGTGCTGCCGAATTTCTATCAGCATGTGACCTGTCCCACCAGAGGCGAGAACATATTAGACCATGTATACTCGCAATTTAAGAATGGGTACAAGTCACAGGCTCTTAGTCCATTCGGTAAAAGCGATCACGTTGCAATTTTTCTTTTGCCTAAGTACAAACAGTGCCTCAAGCGAACGCCGGTGGTCTCGCGAGAGGTTAAACGTTGGACCGTGACGTCAGTAGAGTCACTCCAAGCAGTGCTGGGAAGCACAGAATGGAGTGTACTCCGTGATAACACAGCCAATATTAACGAATACACCGAAACGGTGATTGACTATGTCTGTACTCAGGTAGAAGTAATAATCCCCACCACCAAAATTAATATCTACCCAAACCAAAAGCCCTGGGTAGACAAATCCGTCCGTGAGGCTCTGAAAGGGCGCACATCAGCATACAACACCGGGCTGGTGACAGGCAACATGGAAGAACACAAGATGGCAAGATACAACGTCAGGAGAGCAGTAATAGAGGCAAAACGGCGTTACAGGGATAAAGTTGAACTTCAGTTTGAACAGGCTGACTCTAGAGGCATGTGGCAGGGCCTCAGAACAATGACAGACTACAAAGGAACCCCCCTCAAACTGAACAGTGACATCTCCTTAGCAAATGATCTCAACTCCTTCTATGCGAGGTTTGAGGCTGTGAATAACAACACCAGCCTACAAACCACGGCAATGGGGGGGGGGGGTCTGCTGATGGAGACTCAGTGTTCAGGGTAACAGAGCATGAGGTGAGACGGATCTTTAAAAAAGTGGATATCAGGAAGGCAGCAGGACCGGACGGCATCCCCGGCCGCGTCCTAAAAGTCTGTGCCGACCAACTGGCCCCGGTATTCACTGACATCTTCAACCTGTCCTTGGAACAGGCCGTCATCCCCACCTGTCTGAAGAAGTCCACCATCATCCCTGTACCCAAAAAATCTACGCCCGCTTGCCTCAACGACTACCGCCCTGTAGCCCTCACCTCCATAGCCATGAAGTGCTTTGAGAAGCTAGTGAAGGGCTACATCTGTTCCTCCCTCCCCATCAACCTGGACCCTCTGCAATTTGCATATCGCCCCAACAGGTCCACGGAGGACGCCATAGCCCATGTGCTGCACACAGCAGCATCACATCTGGACAAGAGGAAGGGGAACTATGTGAGAATGCTGTTCATCGACTACAGCTCAGCATTCAATACCATAGTCCCCTCCAAACTCATAGCCAAGCTCAGGGACCTGGGCTTGAACTATGACCTGTGCCAGTGGGTCCTGGACTTCCTGACGGGCAGACCCCAGGTGGTAAGAGCCGGCAACTGCACCTCCTCATCCATCACGCTCAACATAGGGGCCCCCCAGGGCTGTGTTCTGAGCCCCCTCCTCTACTCCCTGTACACACATGACTGCGTAGCACAGCGGAACAACAACACCATCATCAAATTTGCTGATGACACAGTAGTGGTGGGCCTGATCTCTGCCAACGACGAAAGGGCCTACCTGGAAGAGGTAGAGAACCTGTCACAGTGGTGTCAGGAGAACTGCCTCTCCCTGAACGTCAGCAAAACAAAAGAGATGATTGTGGACTTCAGGAGGTCGGGGGTCAAGGACTACAGCCCCCTCAGCATCGACGGGGCACCAGTTGAGAGAGTGAACAGTTTCAAGTACCTCGGAGCCCACATATCCGAGGACTTGACATGGACCACACACATTGACAGTGTTGTGAAGAAGGCACGACAACGCCTCTACTTCCTCAGGCGCCTAAGGAAGTTCCAAGTCAGTCAGAAGATCCTTAGGAACTTCTACTCATGTACAATAGAGAGCATCCTGACCGGCAACATCACCTCCTGGTTTGGGAATAGCACTGCACAAGACCGTAGCAGACTACAAAGAGTGACACGTTCAGCCGAACGCACAATTAGAGGGGGGCTTCCCACCCTCCAGAACATTTACAACAAGCGGTGCAAGGGGAAGGCTAAGAGAATTATTAAGGACTCGAGCCACCCGAACAACTGCCTCTTTGAACTGCTGCCGTCAGGCAAGCGATACCGGAGTCTTATGGCGAGCACAGAAAGACTCAGAAGGAGCTTCTATCCCCAGGCCATCAGGCTGCTAAACGAACAATAATCGCTAAACGAACAATAATCACTATGCAACAACCATCAAATGCACACAGCACACACACCCACACGCACACACACACTCACTCAAACAAACAACACACTGCAGCACCCACTCTCCACACTTTAGATCACACAAACACACTTACACTTTATATTTATTGATAAAGGATTTGCACTACAACTCGTACACCTACTGTGAATTGTACCTAAACTGCACCTTGTCCATTTATGCCTTGCACTATATAGTATTGTATATTAGTACACTGCACAGTATTGTATATTGTATGGTAACTACGTCTACGAACATTGTACATATGTCTAAACTGAACACTGTGACCTCTTTTTTTTCTTCTAATTTTTACTATGTTTTTATTTCATACTTATCTTGTCATGCACAGTCTCTGGAGCGCAACAGTAAGAAGCATTTTGTACAAAAGTATTCTGTACTTCTGTATGACAACTATTAAAGAAACTTGAAACTTGAAACTAGTTTGACCACAGAAGAGGTCAGTGTGGGTACTAGTTTGACCACAGAGAAGAGGTCAGTGTGGTACTAGTTTGACCACAGAGAAGAGGTCAGTGTGGGTACTAGTTTGACCACAGAGAAGAGGTCAGTGTGGTACTAGTTTGACCACAGAAGAGGTCAGTGTGGTACTAGTTTGACCACAGAAGAAGAGGTCAGTGTGGTACTAGTTTGACCACAGACAAGAGGTCAGTGTGGTACTAGTTTGACCACAGAGAAGAGGTCAGTGTGGTACTAGTTTGACCACAGAGAAGAGGTCAGTGTGGTACTAGTTTGACCACAGAAGAGGTCAGTGTGGTACTAGTTTGACCACAGAGAAGAGGTCAGTGTGGTACTAGTTTGACCACAGAGAAGAGGTCAGTGTGGTACTAGTTTGACCACAGAAGAGGTCAGTGTGGTACTAGTTTGACCACAGAAGAGGTCAGTGTGGTACTAGTTTGACCACAGAGAAGAGGTCAGTGTGGTACTAGTTTGACCACAGAGAAGAGGTCAGTCTGGTACTAGTTTGACCACAGAGAAGAGGTCAGTGTGGTACTAGTTTGACCACAGAGAAGAGGTCAGTGTGGTACTAGTTTGACCACAGAGAAGAGGTCAGTGTGGTACTAGTTTGACCACAGAGAAGAGGTCAGTGTGGTACTAGTTTGACCACAGAAGAGGTCAGTGTGGTACTAGTTTGACCACAGAGAAGAGGTCAGTGTGGGCACTAGTTTGACCACAGAGAAGAGGTCAGTGTGGTACTAGTTTGACCACAGAGAAGAGGTCAGTGTGGTACTAGTTTGACCACAGAAGAGGTCAGTGTGGTACTAGTTTGACCACAGAGAAGAGGTCAGTGTGGTACTAGTTTGACCACAGAAGAGGGCAGTGTGGTACTAGTTTGACCACAGAAGAGGTCAGTGTGGCACTAGTTTGACCACAGAAGAGGTCAGTGTGGCACTAGTTTGACCACAGAGAAGAGGGCAGTGTGGTACTAGTTTGACCACAGAAGAGGTCAGTGTGGTACTAGTTTGACCACAGAGAAGAGGTCAGTGTGGTACTAGTTTGACCACAGAGAAGAGGTCAGTGTGGTACTAGTTTGACCACAGAAGAGGTCAGTGTGGTACTAGTTTGACCACAGAAGAGGTCAGTGTGGTACTAGTTTGACCACAGAAGAAGAGGTCAGTGTGGTACTAGTTTGACCACAGAGAAGAGGTCAGTGTGGTACTAGTTTGACCACAGAGAAGAGGTCAGTGTGGTACTAGTTTGACCACAGAAGAGGTCAGTGTGGGCACTAGTTTGACCACAGAGAAGAGGTCAGTGTGGTACTAGTTTGACCACAGAGAAGAGGTCAGTGTGGTACTAGTTTGACCACAGAGAAGAGGTCAGTGTGGTACTAGTTTGACCACAGAGAAGAGGTCAGTGTGGTACTAGTTTGACCACAGAGAAGAGGTCAGTGTGGTACTAGTTTGACCACAGAGAAGAGGTCAGTGTGGGTACTAGTTTGACCACACAGAAGAGGGCAGTGTGGTACTAGTTTGACCACACAGAAGAGGTCAGTGTGGGTACTAGTTTGACCACAGAAGAGGTCAGTGTGGTACTAGTTTGACCACAGAGAAGAGGTCAGTGTGGTACTAGTTTGACCACAGAAGAGGTCAGTGTGGTACTAGTTTGACCACAGAGAAGAGGTCAGTGTGGTACTAGTTTGACCACAGAAGAGGTCAGTGTGGTACTAGTTTGACCACAGAAGAGGTCAGTGTGGTACTAGTTTGACCACAGAAGAGGTCAGTGTGGGTACTAGTTTGACCACAGAAGAGGTCAGTGTGGTACTAGTTTGACCACAGAGAAGAGGTCAGTGTGGTACTAGTTTGACCACAGAAGAGGTCAGTGTGGTACTAGTTTGACCACAGAAGAGGTCAGTGTGGGTACTAGTTTGACCACAGAGAAGAGGTCAGTGTGGTACTAGTTTGACCACAGAGAAGAGGTCAGTGTGGGTACTAGTTTGACCACAGAAGAGGTCAGTGTGGGCACTAGTTTGACCACAGAAGAGGTCAGTGTGGTACTAGTTTGACCACAGAGAAGAGGTCAGTGTGGTACTAGTTTGACCACAGAAGAGGTCAGTGTGGTACTAGTTTGACCACAGAGAAGAGGTCAGTGTGGGTACTAGTTTGACCACAGAAGAGGTCAGTGTGGGCACTAGTTTGACCACAGAAGAGGTCAGTGTGGTACTAGTTTGACCACAGAGAAGAGGTCAGTGTGGGTACTAGTTTGACCACAGAGAAGAGGTCAGTGTGGGTACTAGTTTGACCACAGAGAAGAATGCATCAGTCTGGGTACTAGTTTGACCACAGAGAGGAGGTCAGTGTGGTACTAGTTTGACCACAGAGAAGAGGTCAGTGTGGTACTAGTTTGACCACAGAGAAGAGGTCAGTGTGGTACTAGTTTGAACACAGAGAAGAGGTCAGTGTGGTACTAGTTTGACCACAGAGAAGAGGTCAGTGTGGTACTAGTTTGACCACAGAAGAGGTCAGTGTGGTACTAGTTTGACCACAGAAGAGGTCAGTGTGGTACTAGTTTGAACACAGAGAAGAGGTCAGTGTGGTACTAGTTTGACCACAGAAGAAGAGGTCAGTGTGGTACTAGTTTGACCACAGAGAAGAGGTCAGTGTGGTACTAGTTTGAACACAGAGAAGAGGTCAGTGTGGTACTAGTTTGACCACAGAGAAGAGGTCAGTGTGGTACTAGTTTGACCACAGAGAAGAGGTCAGTGTGGTACTAGTTTGACCACAGAGAAGAGGTCAGTGTGGTACTAGTTTGACCACAGAGAAGAGGTCAGTGTGGGTAC
The DNA here is from genome assembly GCF_963971535.1 of Notolepis coatsorum. NCBI lineage: Eukaryota > Metazoa > Chordata > Actinopteri > Aulopiformes > Paralepididae > Notolepis > Notolepis coatsorum. The sequence continues at coordinate 2,357,459 of NC_140175.1, read as the reverse complement.
TAGTTTGACCACAGAAGAGGTCAGTGTGGTACTAGTTTGACCACAGAGAAGAGGTCAGTGTGGTACTAGTTTGACCACAGAGAAGAGGTCAGTGTGGTACTAGTTTGACCACAGAGAAGAGGTCAGTGTGGGTACTAGTTTGACCACAGAGAAGAGGTCAGTGTGGCACTAGTTTGACCACAGAAGAAGAGGTCAGTGTGGTACTAGTTTGACCACAGTTCTAAGAGGTCAGTGTGGTACTAGTTTGACCACAGAAGAGGTCAGTGTGGTACTAGTTTGACCACAGAGAAGAGGTCAGTGTGGTACTAGTTTGACCACAGAGAAGAGGTCAGTGTGGTACTAGTTTGACCACAGAGAAGAGGTCAGTGTGGTACTAGTTTGACCACAGAGAAGAGGTCAGTGTGGGTACTAGTTTGACCACAGAAGAGGTCAGTCTGGGTACTAGTTTGACCACAGAAGAGGTCAGTGTGGGTACTAGTTTGACCACAGAGAAGAGGTCAGTGTGGTACTAGTTTGACCACAGAAGAAGAGGTCAGTGTGGTACTAGTTTGACCACAGAAGAGGTCAGTGTGGGTACTAGTTTGACCACAGAGAAGAGGTCAGTGTGGTACTAGTTTGACCACAGAAGAGGTCAGTGTGGTACTAGTTTGACCACAGAGAAGAGGTCAGTGTGGTACTAGTTTGACCACAGAAGAAGAGGTCAGTGTGGCACTAGTTTGACCACAGAGAAGAGGTCAGTGTGGTACTAGTTTGACCACAGAGAAGAGGTCAGTGTGGTACTAGTTTGACCACAGAGAAGAGGTCAGCGTGGTACTAGTTTGACCACAGAGAAGAGGTCAGTGTGGTACTAGTTTGACCACAGAGAAGAGGTCAGTGTGGTACTAGTTTGACCACAGAGAAGAGGTCAGTGTGGTACTAGTTTGACCACAGAAGAGGTCAGTGTGGTACTAGTTTGACCACAGAGAAGAGGTCAGTGTGGTACTAGTTTGACCACAGAGAAGAGGTCAGTGTGGTACTAGTTTGACCACAGAAGAGGTCAGTGTGGCACTAGTTTGACCACAGAGAAGAGGTCAGTGTGGGTACTAGTTTGACCACAGAAGAGGTCAGTGTGGTACTAGTTTGACCACAGAGAAGAGGTCAGTGTGGTACTAGTTTGACCACAGAGAAGAGGTCAGTGTGGTACTAGTTTGACCACAGAAGAGGTCAGTGTGGGTACTAGTTTGACCACAGAGAAGAGGTCAGTGTGGTACTAGTTTGACCACAGAGAAGAGGTCAGTGTGGTACTAGTTTGACCACAGAGAAGAGGTCAGTGTGGGTACTAGTTTGACCACAGAGAAGAGGTCAGTGTGGTACTAGTTTGACCACAGAGAAGAGGTCAGTGTGGGTACTAGTTTGACCACAGAAGAGGTCAGTGTGGTACTAGTTTGACCACAGAGAAGAGGTCAGTGTGGTACTAGTTTGACCACACAGAAGAGGTCAGTGTGGGCACTAGTTTGACCACAGAAGAGGTCAGTGTGGGTACTAGTTTGACCACAGAGAAGAGGTCAGTGTGGTACTAGTTTGACCACAGAAGAGGTCAGTGTGGTACTAGTTTGACCACAGAAGAGGTCAGTGTGGTACTAGTTTGACCACAGAGAAGAGGTCAGTGTGGTACTAGTTTGACCACAGAGAAGAGGTCAGTGTGGTACTAGTTTGACCACAGAGAAGAGGTCAGTGTGGCACTAGTTTGACCACAGAGAAGAGGTCAGTGTGGGTACTAGTTTGACCACAGAGAAGAGGTCAGTGTGGTACTAGTTTGACCACAGAAGAGGTCAGTGTGGGTACTAGTTTGACCACAGAGAAGAGGTCAGTGTGGTACTAGTTTGACCACAGAGAAGAGGTCAGTGTGGTACTAGTTTGACCACAGAGAAGAGGTCAGTGTGGTACTAGTTTGACCACAGAGAAGAGGTCAGTGTGGTACTAGTTTGACCACAGAGAAGAGGTCAGTGTGGTACTAGTTTGACCACAGAGAAGAGGTCAGTGTGGTACTAGTTTGACCACAGAAGAGGTCAGTGTGGTACTAGTTTGACCACAGAAGAGGTCAGTGTGGTACTAGTTTGACCACAGAGAAGAGGTCAGTGTGGTACTAGTTTGACCACAGAGAAGAGGTCAGTGTGGTACTAGTTTGACCACAGAGAAGAGGTCAGTGTGGTACTAGTTTGACCACAGAGAAGAGGTCAGTGTGGTACTAGTTTGACCACAGAAGAGGTCAGTGTGGTACTAGTTTGACCACAGAGAAGAATGCATCAGTGTGGTACTAGTTTGACCACAGAAGAGGTCAGTGTGGTACTAGTTTGACCACAGAAGAGGTCAGTGTGGTACTAGTTTGACCACAGAGAAGAGGTCAGTGTGGGCACTAGTTTGACCACAGAAGAGGTCAGTGTGGTACTAGTTTGACCACAGAAGAGGTCAGTGTGGTACTAGTTTGACCACAGAAGAATGCATCAGTGTGGTACTAGTTTGACCACAGAAGAATGCATCAGTGTGGTACTAGTTTGACCACAGAAGAATGCATCAGTGTGGGTACATCAGACACGTTTTTTTCCTAGACGTTCACAGAAAGGTAAAGAAACAAACTACATGACGTTCAGGTTTGTTCGACCCGTGAGACACGATCACGAAAAATAACGTTAGAAAATGATTTCACGCCAGACGGCTCCAAGTTTGACAGGGGGCTGGCGTGAGCTGGGTAGTGTAGTTTTATGACATTCAAAAGCCCTGGGTATCTTCTTTCATAGGACTACAAACACGTATGGCGGCTTTCTTTATTTCCGTCTAATTCATCCGGTTTCCGCCGGGATGCGCTGAGATATTTATAAACTCATATTTCGCTAATAACACTTAAAATTAGTGCTGTCAGGCGATTAAAAAAATGTATCTAATTAATTACAGGATTTGTAATTAATTAATCGAATTAATCGCATTTTAATCGCATAACCATTTTTTTTTTTATCCACTTTTTCTCCCATTTTTCTATATTTTTCTCCCATCCCAATTTCGTATCATCCAATTCAACCCTCCCCTGTCACGAACGCTGTTTCTTGCCTCCCACAAGCCGGCTGCAATGTGGACTAAGTCATACATAGCACAAGTCCCCTCCGGTACTTGAGGTAACAGCAGTCGCATCTTTTCACCTGCGCAGCTCGATCTCTCAGTGGCGAGGAGTAACGCGTGGGAGGCTCACGCTGCCCCCGACACTTCCTGATTCTACTGCGCAGGCGCACCAACCGACTTGTAGGAGTCGCTTGTTCACAACGTTCGATCCCCACCCTTCAGTTTTCCCTCCCCGTAATACGGCCAATGTGTATTACTGCGGACGACCAGCTAAACTGAAAACAATGTGGAGAGCTGGATTCGAACACGCGAATCCTAGCGTCTCCACACTGGTGGCGAGTGCCTTGCCCACTACACCACCTAGCCGCCAATCGCATAACCATTTTAGGCCTGATATTCTATAATCGTATTTCAAATTGCATGTGTCCGGATGGCAGAATTCAGTACTGTATCTACAAAACCTTGTGTTTAATCATCTTCCATTTATTCATTTGCTTAGATTTTCAGGTCTGGTCAATTAGAGCATAGTGTTATTCACAGTAAAGGATACAAAAAATGTAATTGATATTCTCATTTGGTTCATTACAATTTACTCAAGCCTAGTAACAGACACAGTATTTCTGACACTGGGAATACATTCCCTGAGATCCATAGACGTCCCTAGAATCAGATACCAAGAACATGCAAATGGACCATATTAAAAAAAATTCTGTGCGTATTCTACGTTCTTATGGAATGAATGAGATAAAAAAAAAAGTGTAATTAATTTTGAGTTAATTTTCATAACGCGATAATTTGCTGTGTAATTAATTAATCTAATTAACGCGATAAACTGACAGCCCTAGTATTTTATTATATGTGCTTAACCTGTGGTTCCTTCTAGGCAGTCCTTGGCTCACAGAGCTGTTTTCTCAGTACTCTCCAGCGCATCTGTCTTCTCCTCCAGCCAGGCTGTGGTGTTGTTGTTGTTGACAGGGATGTTCTCTCTCTGCTGTGGTGTTGTTGTTGTTGACAGGGATGTTCTCTCTCTGCTGTGGTGTTGTTGTTGTTGACAGGGATGTTCTCTCTCTGCTGTGGTGTTGTTGTTGTTGACAGGGATGTTCTCTCTCTGCTGTGGTGTTGTTGTTGTTGACAGGGATGTTCTCTCTCTGCTGTGGTGTTGTTGTTGTTGACAGGGATGTTCTCTCTCTGCTGTGGTGTTGTTGTTGTTGACAGGGATGTTCTCTCTCTGCTGTGGTGGTGTTGTTGTTGACAGGGATGTTCTCTCTCTGCTGTGGTGGTGTTGTTGTTGACAGGGATGTTCTCTCTCTGCTGTGGTGGTGTTGTTGTTGACAGGGCTGTTCTCTCTCTGCTGTGGTGTTGTTGTTGTTGACAGGGATGTTCTCTCTCTGCTGTGGTGTTGTTGTTGTTGACAGGGATGTTCTCTCTCTGCTGTGGTGTTGTTGTTGTTGACAGGGATGTTCTCTCTCTGCTGTGGTGGTGTTGTTGTTGACAGGGATGTTCTCTCTCTGCTGTGGTGGTGTTGTTGTTGACAGGGATGTTCTCTCTCTGCTGTGGTGGTGTTGTTGTTGACAGGGATGTTCTCTCTCTGCTGTGGTGGTGTTGTTGTTGACAGGGCTGTTCTCTCTCTGCTGTGGTGTTGTTGTTGTTGACAGGGATGTTCTCTCTCTGCTGTGGTGTTGTTGTTGTTGACAGGGATGTTCTCTCTCTGCTGTGGTGTTGTTGTTGACAGGGATGTTCTCTCTCTGCTGTGGTGTTGTTGTTGTTGACAGGGATGTTCTCTCTCTGCTGTGGTGTTGTTGTTGTTGACAGGGATGTTCTCTCTCTGCTGTGGTGGTGTTGTTGTTGACAGGGATGTTCTCTCTCTGCTGTGGTGTTGTTGTTGTTGACAGGGATGTTCTCTCTCTGCTGTGGTGTTGTTGTTGTTGACAGGGATGTTCTCTCTCTGCTGTGGTGGTGTTGTTGTTGACAGGGATGTTCTCTCTCTGCTGTGGTGGTGTTGTTGTTGACAGGGATGTTCTCTCTCTGCTGTGGTGGTGTTGTTGTTGACAGGGATGTTCTCTCTCTGCTGTGGTGGTGTTGTTGTTGACAGGGATGTTCTCTCTCTGCTGTGGTGTTGTTGTTGACAGGGATGTTCTCTCTCTGCTGTGGTGGTGTTGTTGTTGTTGACAGGGATGTTCTCTCTGCTCCGGCTGTGGTGTTGTTGTTGTTGACAGGGCTGTTCTCTCTCTGCTGTGGTGTTGTTGTTGTTGACAGGGATGTTCTCTCTCTGCTGTGGTGGTGTTGTTGTTGTTGACAGGGATGTTCTCTCTGCTCCGGCTGTGGTGTTGTTGTTGTTGACAGGGCTGTTCTCTCTCTGCTGTGGTGTTGTTGTTGTTGACAGGGATGTTCTCTCTCTGCTCCGTCTCCGTACCATCAGGTGTTGGAAGAGTTCTCCAAGCAGGTCAACAGTATCGACTGGCCGTCAGGTTCTCCGGCCTCCATCCACTACGCTGCCCTGGACAGCTACCTCGCCAGGTACCAGGTAATACCAACTGACCCCTGACCTCTGGAACAGCATCCTCCCCCCACGGCCATTAAATCTGCCCCCTCCATCGAGTCTTTTAAATCTAAACTCTAAAACCCACCTATACCGCCTGGCCTTCCCTGACTCACGTTGACTCTTGCCTTGCTTGTTGACGTGTTGTTCTGTTTTCCTTGTCTATCCGTTGGTTGTTTTTTCCGGTTTATTCTATACTTTTCTTTGTTCTGCACTTTGGTTGACAAGCGTCGTGTCTAAATGTGCTATATAAATACTAGGGATGCTTGATATTGGCTTTTTTACCGATACCGATATTGTCCAACTCTTAATTTCCGATTCCGATATCAACCGATACCGATATATGCAGGGTTCCCCCCCCCCCCAAAAATTTAATAATTTCAGGTAATTAACTTTACATATCTCTTGTTGTGGAATTAACACAACATTATGCATACTTTTGACAATAAATAAAATCAGAATTTGTTCTTACTTGCTTGCCTGGGTAAATAAAGATATTATTTTTTATTTTTATTTTAAACCGATACCGATATTTTCCAATATCACATTTTAATGCCGATATCGGCCGATAATATCGGACATCCCTAATAAATACATTTGATTGATTGATTGACCTCTCTGTAGTTTATATATATATATACCAGGTAATACCAACACTTCTCTCTGTAGTTTATGTATATATATACCAGGTAATACCAACACTTCTCTGTAGTTTATATATGTATATATATACCAGGTAATACCAACACCTCTCTGTAGTTTATATATGTATATATATACCAGGTAATACCAACACCTCTCTGTAGTTTATGTATATATATACCAGGTAATACCAACACCTCTCTGTAGTTTATATATATATATATATACCAGGTAATACCAACACCTCTCTGTAGTTTATATATGTATATATATACCAGGTAATACCAACACCTCTCTGTAGTTTATATATGTATATATATACCAGGTAATACCAACACCTCTCTGTAGTTTATGTATATATATACCAGGTAATACCAACACCTCTCTGTAGTTTATGTATATATATACCAGGTAATACCAACACCTCTCTGTAGTTTATGTATATATATACCAGGTAATACCAGCACCTCTCTCTGTAGTTTATGTATATATATACCAGGTAATACCAACACCTCTCTGTAGTTTATGTATACCAGGTACTGTTCATGAACCCGTGTAATATCCGTGTGGATCTGTTTTGCAGAATCCCCGAGAGGCAGACGCCATGACCAAAGTGCAAGCTGAGCTGGACGAGACCAAAATCATTCTGGTAAGTTGAGGAAGAGCGTTACGTCTGACGTGGCTCGTATGTTCCTGTTGGGTGACTGTATATTATACTGCCAGTATACGTGTTGTCATGACTACATGGTGTTAGAAGTACATCTATAAGGGTGCGGCTGGGTAGCGCAGTGGAGAATGCACTCGCCTACCACTGCAGAGACTCTGGGATCGAATCCGGCTGTCAGCGGTACCTCCGGCTTGGTCAGTCGTCCCTACTAACACGATTGGCAGTGTTAGCCGGTGGGAAGCTGGCGGGGTGTGTGTCCTGGTCGTTGTAAACAGCGACTCCTACTGGTCGGTCGGGGCGCCTGTTCAGCAGGGAGGGGATCTGGGGCAAATAGCGTGAACTAGGGCTGCAACGATTAGTCGACACGATTATAAAAAATCGTCGACGAGGAATTGTTGCGTCGATTAGTCGTTAAAAGAAAATATATATATATTATTATTATTATTATTTTTATTTTTATTTATTTTTTGCACTACCTATCTTTGTGAAAGTGGCTTCTCAGCTCTGGTCCAGCTGAAGACTTCTTAGCTTAACATAACAGACCGACAGTAAGTTTGGGGGAACTAATGGGATAACTGGGGATGTTGCTTGCTCCTGACAAGAGTCTCAAAGCAACTCTGAGGTCATGCTCAATGTCCAATCTGTTCCTCTGCTCTGTCTTCAGCTGGACCAGAGCTGAGAAGCCACTTTCACAAAGATAGGTAGTGCAAAAAAAATATATAAAAAATTATAAAAAGAAAATATTATTTATTTATTTAAAAAAAAAAATCGATTAGTCGACTAATCGAAAAAATAATCGACAGATTAGTCGACTACCAAAATAGTCATTAGTTTCAGCCCTAGCGTGAACCTATCGGAGGAGGTGTGTGGTAGTTCTACACCCTCCCCAGGCCGACAGTGGGGCAATGCGCGCAACGACCAGGAAGGGAATTGGCATAACAACTAAATTGGGATGGGAGACAAAATACAGAAAGTACAACAAAAAAAAGAAGTACATCTATACTGCCAGTCGTGTTGTCATGACTACATGGTGTTAGAATCTATGTCGTCTCCTGTCACGTCTGGGGCGACAGTGGCTCGGGAGGTAGAGCAGTCGTCTGGTAACCCGGAGGTTCCCTGTTCGATTCCCGCTCCTCCTGGGCAGCGTGTCGAAGTGTCCTTGAGCAAGACACTTAACCCCTAATTTCTCCTGATGAGCAGGTTGCTCCGCCGTCGGTGTGTGAATGTGTGAGTGAGTGGATGAACAAAATTGTAAAGCGCTTTGGATATAATATATATATAATATCTATCTATATATATATAAATATAATATCTATATAGAGAGATATAAATATGATATCTATATAGAGATTTATAAATATAATATATATATATAAATATAATATCTATATAGAGAGATATATAAATATAATATATATATATAGATTTATAAATATAATATTTATATTAGGGCTGTCAAAATTAATGCTTTAACTTTGGAGATTAATTTAAATGATTTAAAGCATTAAAATAAATGTATCTAGATTAATCTATGGAGTGAAAAATCTTCAATCTTAGCCCCGCGGATATAAGAAAGAGGTCTTTAAAGCTGAGTCAATGTTGATGGTTTTGTTGAACATTTGTATTTCACAGGAGAGAAACTGTATTCAAAGAAAGCTATTAAAATAGTCTTTGAATCTAAATATACTTTCTTTGTGTTGATTTTACATTAATTCCATGATTTTACTCGAGTAAATATCTGTTACAAGCTTCGGTCTTAAGTAGAAAAATGCTATTTTTAATCTAGATTAATTACAGAAATTTGTGAGATTAATTAGTTCATTTTTTAATCTATTGACAGCACTAATTCATATATATATAATATCTATATATATATGTATAAATTAGTGCTGTCAATAGATAAAAAGAAATACAAATTAATCTCTGTAATTTTCTGTAATTAATCTAGATTAAAAATCGCATTTTTCTTCATAATGTAACTGCACTGTTTACCTGCAGCACAGCACCATCTATAGAGAGAGATGTGTAACTGCACTGTTTACCTGCAGCACAGCGCCATCTATAGAGAGAGATGTGTAACTGCACTGTTTACCTGCAGCACAGCACCATGGAGTCTCTACTGGAACGAGGGGAGAAGTTAGACGACTTGGTCCAGAAGTCCGAGCACCTGGGCACCCAGTCCAAGGCCTTTTACAAGACGGTGAGCAGAACCAGAACCACTGACCCACAGTATTACAATCTGAACCACTGACCCACTAACACACATTATTACAATCAGACCCACTAACACACAGTATTACAATCAGAACCAGACCCACTGACGCACAGTATTACAATCAGAACCAGACCCACTGACGCACAGTATTACAATCAGAACCAGACCCACTGACGCACAGTATTACAATCAGAACCAGACCCACTGACGCACAGTATTACAATCAGAACCAGACCCACTGACGCACAGTATTACAATCAGAACCAGACCCACTGACGCACAGTATTACAATCAGAACCAAGACCCACTGACCCACAGTATTACAATCAGAACCAGACCCACTGACCCACAGTATTACAATCAGAACCAAGACCCACTGACACACAGTATTACAATCAGAACCAGACCCACTGACCCACAGTATTACAATCAGAACCAAGACCCACTGACACACAGTATTACTACATCAGTACATTGTTCACATTTAAAACATCTTCACGTTGTGTTCTTGTTTGTCTTTCAGGCACGGAAGCAGAACTCTTGTTGTGAGATCATGTGATGCTGCTGGACCTCCTGTCTCCACCTCCCCAGGCCCCTCCTCACCTCCTCAGGCCCCTCCCCACCTCCTCAGGCCCCTCCCCACCTCCTCAGGCCCCTTCCCACCTCCTCAGGCCCCTCTCCCACCTCCGGCCCATCCCCACCTCCCCAGGCACCTCCCCCCACACACACCCCCCATCTCCGTGTTGGGTGGGGCGTGTTTTGGAAGGTGTCTCCCGTGGAGTTGATCGCCTTAACAGAACTATTGATCACCTTGTGTTCCATCCAGCCTTGACAGACTGTTCTGTGATCAGGTGACATGGTGATGTTCTGTGTGATCAGCTGATGTTCTGTGTGATCAGCTGATGTTCTGTGTGATCAGGTGATGGTTGTTTGTGTCTGAGGATCTGAGACGCTACCAAGTGCTAAATGTAGTTATGCAGTTTTACTTATTACAACACGTATATGAAGCTTAGCTGATAAATGTGACGCATACGCTGCATATTTGCGATAATCATTTTTAAAAGAGCTTTTGTAAAGAGTCCTCGGAGCAGAAGGCTCTCTGGCTCTCAGCCCGCTGGGCCTTTAGTTGTTTTAATTATTCACAGATGAGACTGCATTTCTCAAATCAGGGTCTCTGGCTGTAAGCAAGAGCTGTTTACTGGATAACTGGCCTTTTCTATCCATGCTTTATAGACATTCCTGTTAAGTGTAAATCAAACTCTTAGCGTTCTCCGGTTGCTTTTTGTGTGTGTGTCACACACCATGTTCCTTTAACCTTCTGTGCCTTCTGTAAGTATTTGAAAGTCCGCTGATGTATTTCGTCTTAAAGAGAACCCCATGGTTCACTCCACATTTACATTTAGTCATTTAGCTGACGCTTTTATCCAAAGCGACTTACAAGTTCTGTACGACAAGCCATCAGGAAGGGCACAACTCCAGTAGATTAATGAAAGCCTTCCATCAGCGACCTGTACGTGTCGAACAGGAAGAATGGTTGGATAAAACTCGACGGGAAATTGAAGCTGAATTCTTCAACGTTCTCCCCTTTCCCACCAGCGTCGACTCGAGAACGCCGTCGCCGCTTCTCGTGGGAGAGGCTGTGTGCTTTTTAATAAAGGTTGTTTATCTAATGTCTTTTTTGTGTGTACAGGAAAGCTTCAGGTAATAGTGATGATTATCTTTTCAAATCAAAAGCCCGATTCTCTCATGTGCCTTCCCTCTGTGTACGTGCCATCATGTGACCGTAACCCAATGTGACGACGGTGTGTTCACTTCAGCACACATCCTATAGAAGCTTTTGTTCGGGATGTGCTGATATCGGGCCAAAACAGAACCTGTATCGGACACCGATGAGAGCCGTGTGAAAAAGCAAAACCCAATTGATTTTTCTGCATTGATTCTTGAGAAAATACATGGTACATTTCTTTCCTTTGACCTCAATCGAAGGGTCAATCTGAGGATCTTAAGTCAAAGTAATGGATTGTAAGATACGTAAAGGGTCAGTTCGTAGAATCTGTGCGTCCCAAATAACTGGGCAGGTGTGTAAGTAGAATACTGACTCCTGGTCGGTTCTCATTAATAATCTGTGGTTATGTGTCTCTGTGTAGACAAAATAACGGTACGGTGTCTTTTTAAAACGTGAAGCAAGATGGGAGTAAAGTTGAAATCATGATCAATTAAATTATTCAACTGGAGAATTGTGTTCCGTTTCTTAATTGCCCTCCTAAATGTTCCATCTTCTGACGACCACCCAGACAAGAAACTGACTGAACCTCCATTTACATTTAGTCATTTAGCTGACTCTTTTATCCAGTGATGCAGTGGTGGTCCCACGGCGGCCTAGCAGTTTTCTGAGCAGATGTGTACGTGCGCGCACACAAATGCGCTCCACTCAGTACTAAGTACCCACCGTCTTATAACAATAGCGCAGGTCGTCAGGTGTCTTCAACTACACTACCCGGCACTTATCTATCACCTAGACTTTGCTACCATACTAACATAACAAAGAACGAGAAGTGCAAAACCAAAATACAAGCCCTGTGGGGGTTTGGTTTGCTTGATCTGTGGAGCTCTCACTATGTGACAAATGGTCCCGACTGGAAGGATGAGGCATTAAGTTGTGCTTCAGAAGGAAACTGTCCTTCTGTAAACTGTAAGTTACATTGTTAATTTAGTTTGTATTTACTTGTCTAGTTTAAGTTAATTCAATTAAAGAAATTGTAACTACAATATTGTATCTACAATTACATTTAAAATTGTTTGTTTTTCAACCATATCTGTTGACAATATAATTTCCTTATATATTGAATGCTACATCCTGCTACCTTTTTCAGCTTCTCTATTTCAAGGCAATATTTACAAAAACTACTAAAACTAGTAATTTCCTATACAAACATGTTTCCTACTATTTATGCATAATAATCATCTGTTCTGTGCGACCGCGAGGGAACATGTATGCGCGTGGCGTCCAGGCAGTTCCGATATTACGACTGCATCCCTGCTTTTATCCAAAGCGACTTACAAGTTCTGTACGACAAGCCATCAGGAAGGAGGACACAACTCTATCAGCTGAGTAACAATGTTCATCAAAGTGTTGAGTGCTACAGTGTAGGTTATAGGGGTGGAACGGTACGCATTCGGGGCATGTGTGTATTGTTCGGTTATATAACGTTACGTTAGCTACGAGCTAACTAACTTTAGCCGTGAGCTAACCGTGGAAACGCTCAGAAGTGACTCCACGACACCAGGGGCGGATTTAGGATTGTAGGAGATCCGGGGCTTAGCCCAGATAGGTGCCCTTTATTTGTATTTTTTTGGGCAGGCAAGGGGTGGTTTGGAGAGGGTCAGGCCCGACCCCCTCCACGGCAGATTTTTTTTGAATTTAATGAACCTGTACGTGCAATTTCCTGCAATATAGAGCCTTCAATCTTGACCAATAAAGCTGCTCTTTTCACTATAAAACTCAGTTAACCGGTTAGATTTATATATTGGGGGGGGGTATATCATATTTTTCATATAATCAAAAAGTGGTGGAGCAAGATCATACCTTTGCTCCCCCAAGTTCAATAGTGGGAGAGCAGAGATGCTCCAAATGCTCTTATGGCCAGGCGTCTATGATTCACTGATACAAAGTAAAATAGTGCAGTGCAATAAAATAGTTAGTAAAATAGAATAAAATAATGCAATAGTGCATTGCAATAAAATAGTTATCGTATTTTTTCGGGAGGCCGGTAAGGAGTGCATTACAGTAGTCGAGTTGGCTTGAGATAAAGGCATGGATCTGGTTTTCAGCGTCCTTTTGATTTATAAATGGCCGTACTTTAGCTGTTTCTAAGGTGGAAGAATTAAGTTTTTGTCAACTTGTTGATTAGGTCTGAGTCTACCATAACACCAAGACTTAACTCACTCAAATACAGTTAGCAGCTGGATAGACTACAGATGGAAATTAGCCTCTGCTAAATCTGGTGCAAACATATTTTCATGTAACAATGATGAATTGTATTTTCTTTTTTTTTTTATAAATACATTCGGGGCTTGAGCCCAAGTAGCCACCCCCTAGCCCCGCCCCTGCACGACACCAGTTCGATTAGTGGGGAAGGGGGGTATATTGACGAGTTAATACTTTGACAAAATGTTGCCTATATTTTTCAGTCAGTTCGGTCTTTGTGTGCCAAACATTATTAAAAGGTAAACTTTTTTTTTTACCAAATAAATGAGAAGCATGTTTAAATCAACAATGCCCCTCTTGCTGTACCAACATCTCTCCTAGCTCTAACCTTCACTGTCAAAATAATGTGCCTGATGTGATGTCAAATGGCCTCATTCTTTCAGTTTTTGCATGACTACGTCCTTGAGAATAACTGAAAAGTTGGATTATTTTTAGGCTATGTTATTATGTTATGATTATGTTGATGTATGGTATTTTGAGTGTTAAATAAAAATTATTTTAAAATAAAAAACATATACCGAACCGAAAACCGTGATACGAACCGTTTTGTGAACCGTTCCACCCCTAGTAGGTTAGTTTATTAGGACAAGTGCATGACAGTAGTCATGGTTAGATTTTTATTTTATTTTTAGATAATGGTCATTTCAGATAACCTCCACCCAGACAGACATCAAGAAAATCAAATAACTCGAATGAGCAAAGACTTATTTTTTTTAATAAACATTCAGAATACATTCATATATTACAAATGAAACAATATATTTCATATTTCCTCAACAAGGAAAGAGGTGAAGCATCGGGGTCTAAAAACTTTCCGAAAATAGTTTGTTTCAAACTGACGCCTGCAGTTGGGTCTTTCACTGACCGTCTCTTTCCTTGTGGGGCCACTGCCCTGTTGGTTTGATGTGAACCAGGTCCTTGGTTCAGGTCTTGATGTAAACCAGGTCCTTAGTTCAGGTCTTGATGTGAAACAGGTCCTTGGTTCAGGTCTTGATGTGAACCAGGTCCTTGGTTCAGGTCTTGATGTGAACCAGGTCCTTGGTTCAGGTCTTGATGTGAACCAGGTCCTTGGTTCAGGTCTTGATGTGAACCAGGTCCTTGGTTCAGGTCTTGATGTGAACCAGGTCCTTGGTTCAGGTCTTGATGTGAACCAGGTCCTTGGTTCAGGTCTTTATGTGAACCAGGTCCTTGGTTCAGGTCTTGATGTGAACCAGGTCCTTGGTTCAGGTCTTGATGTGAACCAGGTCCTTGGTTCAGGTCTTGATGTGAACCAGGTCCTTGGTTCAGGTCTTGATGTGAACCAGGTCCTTGGTTCAGGTCTTGATGTGAACCAGGTCCTTGGTTCAGGTCTTTATGTGAACCAGGTCCTTGGTTCAGGTCTTGATGTAAACCAGGTGGTCTTGGTTCAGGTCTTGATGTGAACCAGGTCCTTGGTTCAGGTCTTGATGTGAACCAGGTGCTTGGTTCAGGTCTTGATGTGAACCAGGTCATTGGTTCAGGTCTTGATGTAAACCAGGTGCTTGGTTCAGGTCTTGATGTGAACCAGGTCCTTGGTTCAGGTCTTGATGTGAACCAGGTCCTTGGTTCAGGTCTTGATGTAAACCAGGTGCTTGGTTCAGGTCTTGATGTGAACCAGGTCCTTGGTTCAGGTCTTGATGTTACCCAGGTGCTTGGTTCAGGTCTTGATGTAAACCAGGTGGCCTTGGTTCAGGTCTTGATGTTACCCAGGTGCTTGGTTCAGGTCTTGATGTAAACCAGGTGGCCTTGGTTCAGGTCTTGATGTGAACCAGGTGCTATGACCCGCTGGCCTTGGTGGTTCCGTTGGTTCTCACTTCCTTGGTTCCGTTGGTTCTCACTTTCTTGACGTAGCGGAAGCTCTTCAGAGGGTTCTTGCCGTGGATCTACAAGTAACCAGGCAGAGAGAACAGCGTTAAGGAACCAGGAGAGAACAGCGTTAAAGTCAGTTGACCCGTTGATTCATTCAACTCTTTCCAGAGTATCATTGTGCATAAAATGTCATCTGATGCTCGAGTCAAAAAGACACCCGTCACGATAACATGATCAATACTAAAGCTGATCTAGTAAGAAACCCACCCATGTGTAATGAATTGCAATAAAAAAAAGACAAATAATAAATACAATTATACTGTTAATATTAGACCTTTCTGCTAGTGAATCATGGACACCCAGGGGGAGTGGAACCTTCAACCCACACCTGAATCTCCAGCCTGACGATCAACATGAGTAGCAGCTCCTTTTGCTCCATGATTCAGTTTGAAAGGGTTTCCACTGACAAATAGTTCTCAACGGTTTGTTCATTCATTCCATAACCAATCACAACGGTTCATTCCATAACCAATCACAAGAGTTCATTCCATAACCAATCACAAGAGTTCATTCCATAACCAATCACAACAGTTCATCCCATAACCAATCACAACAGTTCATTCCATAACCAATCACAACAGTTCAGAACACTATTCATCACTACCGTGGTTTTGAATAGGTTGAACAGTTTAATTCGCCCCTTTGCCTCAAATAGATCCGCTATCAGCTCTATCTTTAATCTTTCAAAATGTTCAGTTGCTATCGCATGCACTTATCTGTGTTTTACTACACACGAGTGCATGCTTACCAACTGTTCGCCTGTTTTACTGCAACACTACCATCATCGACATCTAAGAAGGGAGATCCCCCCTTGAACGGCCCTTCTAAGGTTTCTCTCCTCCACATTGCCTGTGGTGAATTTTTTCCTATTGCTAGGTTTTAGTGAGTTTTTCCTTACCTTCGCGTGGGGTACGTCTGGGAGTGTTGCATTTATTTTAAATTTATTTTAAATTTGTTGGACCTTATGGTGTCCTTGTTTTGTTCTTGACTTATTGTGATGTTTCTTCTTGACTTGTTTAAAGAAGACGTGTCCGGCCCATGGGGACATTAACGTGTGTCGTCGGGCCTTACAAATACATTCGATTTGATTTGATTTCCATCATGGCAGCAGCAGACACACCGACTGGCCTGGCTGTGGATCAGAAAACACCAGGCCTCCAATCACAAGACGACGTGAAGATGCAGTAACGTCTCAGTAAGACATTTGGCACCGTTCTCCGCCCCAGGAGAACACCGTCTGGTGGTCATACCCTAATTGTGATTGGCTGTGTGTCGTACCCTAATTGTGATTGGCTGTGTGCCGTACCCTAATTGTGATTGGCTGTGTGTCTCACCTTGGAGCCGGTCCTGACGCCGCCGTCCTGTCTGGTGGGCTCCCGCCGCTTCCTCTTGCGAGACAGGGGGTTGACCACGCCCTTCAACGTGGCAGGTACTGCAGGAGACCAACGGACAACAGTTAAACAAGCAACTGCTTCCCTTGTCAAGACAAAAAGACTTATCTACATTTACATTTAGTAATTTAGCTGAAACGCTTTTATCCAAAGCGACTTACAAGTTCTGTACGACAAGTCATCAGGAAGGGCACGACTCTATCAGCTGAGTAACAATGTTCATCAAAGTGTTGCATGTTACAGTGTAGGTTAGTTTATTAGGACATGTGCATGACAGTAAGGTTAGTTAGGGTTAGATTTAAAAAAAAATTCATTTCAGATAATGGTTGAAGAAGTGCGCCTTCAGTCGACGGTGAAAGATTGGCTGTGTTTCGGCTGTCTGTCCTAACTGGGGTGGGTAGTTCATTCCACCATTGTGGGGCAAGGACTGAGAATAGGTGACTTCTCTTTGATGACCCTCCCGGAGCTTCATATATGTGTGTGTGTGTGTGTTTGGCTAAAGTGGATAGAAAACACAGTACTGTGCAAAAAAAAAAGGCACCCAAGAGTTTTTATATAAATGGTCTTAGATGTAAATAATTTTTTTTTATTAGTGTCAGTAGACTACTCTTAGTACATTTTCATTCAATTATTTTTTAAAGCATCTTCATGGTTTAATAATGCAAACATATGTTGCAGGGACTTATTATAATCATCATATTGGCGTGACTGTATGCATCAAAGGGTTAAATCAAGCATTTTTAAGTGCTTTAAAAAAAACACTCAATTGAAAGTGAAACCTACGTGCACAGTGCAGCGTGCCGACCTCTCACTCACACAATCACAGAGAGACGTGTAAAACTGCATTTTTGTGCAGATGATGTTAACTTGAAACTTGTTTATCTTGAACTGGCACCTTTTGCGCCCATTTACCATCACAATGGGCACCTGTCAGCTGAGCCGTCAGATCAGGATGTCTTGTACTACGGGGGGGGGGGGGGTCAAATAGCTTTCACTCAAGAGAGGAGAGGCAGTGGTAAATAAAATAAATAAATTTAAAAGGTCCTTTCTTTTCTAGTAGTCTCCAACCAAAATGGTCAACTCCACCTCAAAATGTAAAAAAAGTTATCAACTATTAAAATCACTAGGCCAATTTAAATTCATTTGACTAGCAAGTCAAAGTTTTAAATCAACATTTTACAATTTTTACTGTACACTTATATATATATTTTTTTTAATCGTCTTTCTTTTACATGAAATATACAAAAAAATAACACACAATACAATAGCCTGTTTTTGTGTTTTTGACCCCCGGACTTAATCATTCTATTGCTTTTCCCCTCTGGATTCTGCCCTGAATTCAATAAATACTTGTATTGATTGATATTGCTCTGGTGTGGACATTGGAATTTGTTTGTATTTGAACCGTGGCGTTCAAATACAACTAGGGGTGCACCGATAAGAAAATTGGCCACCGATACCGATACCGATTGTTCAACTAACACAATCGGCCGATACCGATACCGATAATTGTGGCAAAAAATAAATATTTTATTTTTTTTTTAATATTTTTTTTAATTTTTTTTAATTTTTTTAATGAAACTACTGTTTTTTTGTATTTGTATGTGTGTTTGTATTTGTAGGCCTCTTTACTTACTTAAAAAAGGAAACATCAAGAAATATGTTTATGGTATCACTGATCCCTCTCCCAGTATCGTCTGGCGGCCTGCAGAGGGATACTATTTTCTCAACCAGAGCTTTCAACCAATGCAATGGAACCATTCTGGCGGCCTGCAGCGGGATACTATTCTCTCAACCAGAGCTTTCAACCAATGCAATGGAACCATTTTGATTGACAGTCGATTCGGCCAATTACGCCACACCGCTAGCACCCACCTCCTGCTTACCACCAAGCGTTTATTCATTTTTCTACTTCGGGGCATGCCGCCATTGATCTGCTTGCGAGAATGCGAGTCAAACTCAGAACCACAACAAGCTAATACGTTAGCTGCCCGGCAGTGCCCGCCGACCAGCGCGCTCCACAGGATGGCCAAACGAGACACAATGATTTTACTGCAACAAATGTTATAATAAAACAAAGCCTTTCTATACATTTGTCTGGTTGAAAACTTTATTAACAGATTGCAGAATGTGTAGTTGGGTACGGAATGAGCAACGGAATGTAACCGAGCTATGCACGGCTTGCTTGCTATCTTCGGGTAAATACTATGCTGATGTAATTGAACGTGTAACTAACTATAATAACGTTAATGCCACAAAACGAATGTTTGTGTCATTTTAACAGCAGATACGTTCTTAAATGCCATCCTCCCGACAGAGCGGTGTTGATGGGGAGCTCTGATGGGTTCGCTTGGTTGTGTTATTAGCATTGAACAGCTAACCGAAAGCTAGGGTTAACTAATGTTAAAGGTTTAGCCATAACGTTACGTTGGCTAAAGTTGGGGCTATTCTTAATCCAGTAATAATGGCTGCAGACCTGCAAGTTGGCAAAGGAGTATTCCAACGTAAATCACATTTTCACCAGTAACGTTAGTCTTCTGCCTCCCGGCTATGAACGGACTCGGAGTAATGCCTTGCTGCTATGGGTAATAATAATATGCTGATGTTATTGTCCGTGTAACACTAACTATATAACGTTAATGCCACAAAACGAATGCCTTGTTAATCATAAATAGTAACTTTGATGCAGTAGCTTGTGTGTGTGGGGGGGACGGCGGACGTTGTGCAGGTAGGTCGCGAGTGAACTTTTTTTTTTTTGCCTTTTGACGCTACACAAACGGATGGTTAGTTATCGGCGACTGCTATCGGCACATTTGAGCTTATCGGCCGATAGGCCGATAGCAGTCAACAAGGCACTTATCGGCCGATACCGATACCCGACCGATATATCGGTGCACCCCTAAATACAACCGTATATGAGGGTTCATGGGGTGTGCGTGTGTGTTGTGTGTGTGTGTGTGTGTCTTACTCAGGTACTCTGGGACGTTCTTCATGTGTGGCTTGATGACGGCTGGGTGTGCGTGTGTGTTGTGTGTGTTGTGTGTGTGTGTGTGTGTGTGTGTCTTACTGAGGTACTCGGGGACGTTCTTCATGTGTGGCTTGATGACGGCTGGGTGTGCGTGTGTGTTGTGTGTGTTGTGTGTGTGTGTGTGTGTGTGTGTGTGTGTCTTACTGAGGTACTCGGGGACGTTCTTCATGTGTGGCTTGATGACGGCTGGGTGAAGGTCCTTGTCGTGTCGCAGTAGCTGCAGATCTCTGGGGTTGTCATCGAAGTACGTCTGTGGAAACACCAGCTCTGTTTAGGGTCGACCCCTTTACCACAAATACTATCCTACAAATACTATCACACAAATACTATGACACAAATACTATGACACAAATACTATCACACAAATACTATGACACAAATACTATGACACAAATACTATCACACAAATACTATCACACAAATACTATCCTACAAATACTATCCTACAAATACTATCCTACAAATACTATCCTACAAATACTATCACAATCACACAAACACTATCACACAAACACTATCACACAAATACTATCACACAAATACTATCACAGAAATAATATCACACAAACACTATCCTACAAATACTATCCTACAAATACTATCCTACAAATACTATCACACAAATACTATGACACAAATACTATCCTACAAATACTATCACACAAATACTATCCTACAAATACTATCACACAAATACTATCACACAAATAATATCACACAAACACTATCATACAAATACTATCCTACAAATACTATCCTACAAATACTATCATACAAATACTATCACACAAATAATATCACACAAATACTATCACACAAATACTATCCTACAAATACTATCCTACAAATACTATCATACAAATAATATCACACAAATACTATCACACAAATACTATCCTAAAAATACTATCCTACAAATACTATGACACAAATACTATCATACAAATACTATCACACAAATACTATCATACAAATACTATCCTACAACTATCACACAAATACTATGACACAAATACTATCCTACAAATACTATCCTACAAATACTATGACACAAATACTATCATACAAATACTATCATACAAATACTATGACACAAATACTATCCTACAAATACTATCACACAAATACTATCACACAAATACTATCACACAAATACTATCCTACAAATACTATCACACAAATAATATCACACAAATACTATGACACAAATAATATCACACAAATACTATCACACAAATAATATCACACAAATACTATGACACAAATACTATCCTACAAATACCATGACACAAATACTATCATACAAATACTATCATACAAATACTATCACACTAGGCATCAGTTTGTATCTGTAGTTAGTATCTGTATCTGTATGATGTCCACTGTGTTAGTATCTGTATGATGTCCACTGTGTTAGTATCTGTATGATGTCCACTGTGTTAGTATCTGTATGATGTCCACTGTGTTAGTATCTGTATGATGTCCACTGTGTTAGTATCTGTATGATGTCCACTGTGTTAGTATCTGTATCTGTATGATGTCCACTGTGTTAGTATCTGTATCTGTATGATGTCCACTGTGTTAGTATCTGTATGATGTCCACTGTGTTAGTATCTGTATGATGTCCACTGTGTTAGTATCTGTATCTGTATGACGTCCACTGTGTTAGTATCTGTATGATGTCCACTGTGTTAGTATCTGTATCTGTATGACGTCCACTGTGTTAGTATCTGTATGATGTCCACTGTGTTAGTATCTGTATGATGTCCACTGTGTTAGTATCTGTATGATGTCCACTGTGTTAGTATCTGTATGATGTCCACTGTGTTAGTATCTGTATGACGTCCACTGTGTTAGTATCTGTATGATGTCCACTGTGTTAGTATCTGTATCTGTATGACGTCCACTGTGTTAGTATCTGTATGATGTCCACTGTGTTAGTATCTGTATGATGTCCACTGTGTTAGTATCTGTATGACGTCCACTGTGTTAGTATCTGTATGATGTCCACTGTGTTAGTATCTGTATCTGTATGACGTCCACTGTGTTAGTATCTGTATCTGTATGATGTCCACTGTGTTAGTATCTGTATCTGTATGACGTCCACTGTGTTAGTATCTGTATGATGTCCACTGTGTTAGTATCTGTATGATGTCCACTGTGTTAGTATCTGTATGATGTCCACTGTGTTAGTATCTGTATGACGTCCACTGTGTTAGTATCTGTATGATGTCCACTGTGTTAGTATCTGTATCTGTATGACGTCCACTGTGTTAGTATCTGTATCTGTATGATGTCCACTGTGTTAGTATCTGTATGATGTCCACTGTGTTTATACGCTGCTCACCTTAAGTTTCTCAGAGTTGAGCAGTTCCTGTTTGATCTCCTTCAGTCTGGCTTCCTTCACCGCCTGCTTCGTCACCGAGCGCATGGCGTCCTACGGACCACACGCCTCCAATAAACTGACCATCCAATAGAATTATCTTCATCCAAACAAACCAATAGCCAGAGCGCTACCTAGTTAAAGCGACACAATGTGTCTTTTTCTTTTTATTAATTAATCAAGTTCTGGAGCGTGTTGTGCAGAGCAAACCGAGCGTTGTGTCTCGCCGGACCGTTAGACCACTAGAGGCTCGTGTCTCACCCAGCGATGTACCTGAACGATCGCTCATGAACTTGTTCATATTTTGGGGGGCGAACGTGAACTGAACGTACTGCATTTCCGCTAGATCAGTGGTTCCCAAACTGTGGTGCGCGAGCGCCCTCTAGGTGGTGCGTGACATGAAAAGGCTAATGGTGGTAAATAAAATTAAAATTAAAAATATTTTTTTTTAACAATAAAATTTCATACAAATCTTAGTCAAACCTTTAGTATTATGGATATTAAACATGCTGGCAGAGTACATGCATCCATGTTGTCGTGAACATTTTAATTAAATAAAAAAATTCCCTATCCATAGTCGCCGTGGGAAAGAATAAAATAAAAAATTAAATCTGTGCACGGAGACCAGCAACAATTTTTTCTAACAGAAACCCATTAGGGGCGGCTAGGTGGTGTAGTGGGCAAGGCACTCGCCACCAGTGTGGAGACGCTAGGATTCGCGTGTTCGAATCCAGCTCTCCACATTGTTTTCAGTTTAGCTGGTCGTCCGCAGTAATACACATTGGCCGTATTACGGGGAGGGAAAACTGAAGGGTGGGGATCGAACGTTGTGAACAAGCGACTCCTACAAGTCGGTTGGTGCGCCTGCGCAGTAGAATCAGGAAGTGTCGGGGGCAGCGTGAGCCTCCCACGCGTTACTCCTCGCCACTGAGAGATCGAGCTGCGCAGGTGAAAAGATGCGACTGCTGTTACCTCGAGTACCGGAGGGGACTTGTGCTATGTATGACTTAGTCCACATTGCAGCCGGCTTGTGGGAGGCAAGAAACAGCGTCCGTGACAGGGGAGGGTTGAATTGGATGATACGAAATTGGGATGGGAGAAAATATAGAAAAATGGGAGAAAAAGTGGATAAAAAAAAAAAAAACAGAAACCCATTAGGGGGGGGGGGGGGCGGTGCGTCAGCTAGGTCGGGAGGTGACAGGGGGTGCGTCAGCTAGGTGGGGAGGTGACAGGGGGTGCGTCAGCTAGGTGGGGAGGTGACAGGGGGTGTGTCAGCTAGGTGGGGAGGTGACAGGGGGTGCGTCAGCTAGGTGGGGAGGTGACAGGGGGTGCGTCAGCTAGGTGGGGAGGTGACAGGGGGTGCGTCAGCTAGGTCGGGAGGTGACAGGGGGTGCGTCAGCTAGGTGGGGAGGTGACAGGGGGTGTGTCAGCTAGGTCGGGAGGTGACAGGGGGTGTGTCAGCTAGGTCGGGAGGTGACAGGGGGTGTGTCAGCTAGGTGGGGAGGTGACAGGGGGTGTGTCAGCTAGGTCGGGAGGTGACAGGGGGTGTGTCAGCTAGGTCGGGAGGTGACAGGGGGTGTGTCAGCTAGGTGGGGAGGTGACAGGGGGTGTGTCAGCTAGGTCGGGAGGTGACAGGGGGTGTGTCAGCTAGGTCGGGAGGTGACAGGGGGTGTGTCAGCTAGGTCGGGAGGTGACAGGGGGTGCACGGCCAAAAAAGTTTGGGAACCGCTGCGCTAGATGAACGTAATTGTGAACGCGTTCACTCTCTGCGCTCTATCACAGTATAACTTAGTTCAATCAAAAGTGTGCCAGATTTGGGACGGTCGCGCACACACACACACATCGGTGTGTGCGTGTTGCGCGCGGAGAGAGAGACTCGTTAAGCGCGACGCGGGCCGCGCCTTCAAGGCAATGGTCGGGGAAACACTGATGAATAATCCCAGTGTGATGGAAATGCCAGTATTCTGATTGCCGTCTGTGGTTCTATAATGGGTTGTCGTGGCAATAATTTTGACAAATAGCTTGCAGCAACGTATTGAAAAAGGAACTATAAACTAGTTCATTTTTGAAACCATGAACTTTAGTTAAAAGAATTTGAATTATAATTGAAGTGAACTTTCCCAACACGGAGCTCAGCAGACCGTTGGAGGCCAGAGAGCAGAGCTCTGTGTCTCACTTTGCTCTGCGCTCCAGAACGTGATTATTAACTCTTTCAGTGCCACTCACGAGATTTCTCGTGTTTTTTTATAGGTGGTTGCATGCCACTCACGAGATTTCTCGGATTTTTTTTTTTTTTTGCGATCTGAAAAATTATTGCATCACCCGAGCCTACCCGAGTATTGCCGAGCTGCGCCGGTGATCACTGTGGAAAAAAGCGCCCCCTGTCGTCTCCCAGATGACATAAGTGATTTTGGAATGGACTCAATGAAAATGAATGGGGAAAAAAATCCGGTACTCCACATTTTCCAGTTCACTGATCCAGCCGGGGTTATCAGAGTTCATTCTGGAGCCTCAGATCTCCGCGGATCATGGAGAACCACTGTGTCGCGTTGGATCCATACACGTATCGATTTTTTCGAATGGTGATCAGGAATTGGAATATACCAGTTGGATACCATCTGATGTCAGGTAAGGACTCTATGTTATCAGTGGTAGGATAATCAGAGTAATTTTGATGAAGTTATAAGCTGTTTTGTGAAATCTCTTCTTTCGTTTTCACTGTAAAAGTCCGAGAGGAAATCAACAAGGCGATTGTCCGCGCGCGGCCGTAATGTGCGTGCGTGCACGTATAATATTGATCATCTAGCGTTTATTTGAAAACGATTCATAAAAAGGCAGACGAATATCAACGTTGTGGAATATTCCACTAAAAGACGATTTTCATAGAATGCTCCAGAATGAGTTGTTTTTTATATCAAAACGGGGGCTTTTCTAACTGCTCTGAAACGGCAACGACGCGATAAAAAAACAATCTGCCTTCACAGCACTGTCTGGAACATAGTCTTTGATAATGCGATGGGCAGATTAGACACATAGCCATAATTTAAAACATAGATTAGGCGATATTAACGTTAACATTGGCGCGGATGGTGGCATTCAAGCGGTAAAATGGAAAACCAGGCATGGCATTTAAAGAGTTAATAGAAAGACAAAGAAAGAAAGAAAGAAAGTAGCCGTGTTATATTATAGAGAACTTACACGACACCTGTACCTGAAGCCCTCGATCTCCTCCATCTTGAATTCATACGGTTTCAGAGCGCAGTCGAGATTATCTGACGTACAGAAAGAGAAATGGATAGAAATACATTCTTATTTACAGCAATGGCCCGGGGGTTACACACACACACACACACACACACACACACACACACACACACACACACACACACACACACACACACACACACACACACACACACACACACACACACACACACACACACACACACACACACACACACACACACACACACACACACACACACACACACACACACACACACACACACTAGGGCTGAGCCCAAACGTTCGAACGTTACGTTGGCATTCGAATTCTAAATCAACATTTGAATATTTTTTATATATATATATTTTTTTTTGTATGTGTCTATTCATTCTGTTTAAACCAATGGGGTTTTTCTTCACAGTTGCAGATAAAGATTAGGCTACACTAATATTATAGTATTAAAAACTGATGAGTTATATTCATTAAAGAAAGTTGATTTAATCAAAAGAATATATACTCATTTAATCAGATTAATGACTTTATTCAAATTGAGGATTTAGTTTGAGGATATTTATGTAAAAATATATATTTTATTTTTTTTATTTTTATTATTATTAAAAACGAAGGTTCGAACGTCCGTTCGAAAAACCCTGATAAAGTTCGAAGCCCAAAAAACAGGCTTCGTTGAAACAGCTCACACACACACACACACACACACACACACACACACACACACACACACACACACACACACACACACACACACACACACACACACACACACACACACACACAGCGCTTCCCTGGAGTAGCAACTTGCTCAAGGACACATAGACCGTCATCACGGGGGAAAGCAGGACGACCCTGCCTTCCCTCCATCTTTCAAGTTGGTAGTCGAACTGGCAACCTTTGGGTCAACAGCCCCATCAATTCATCATCTGTGTTTACCTCCGGTGAGTGCGTCTTCCACCGCGGCCAGCAGGGGGTGCTCCGTGTGTCCGATGAAGGACAGCGCAGTGCCAGGGTTGTCTGCCCGCGCCGTTCTGCAATAAAGGTGAATAATATCACCGCTTAGTGAATCGCGGGACTAAAAGATCAAGGACAATGTTCTCAAACAAGAGGAAGGATTTCTGCTAATGACCATGCGATTCTTTTAGGCATCTTTCTAATCTAGACGAAGGCAGACTGGAGGTTTGTTTGGTTGACGCCTACCTTCCAACTAGAGTTGTTCCGATACCGATACCAGTATCGGAAATGCCGCCGATACTGCCTAAAATGCTGGTATCGGTATCGGCGAGTACACGTAAATTCTAGCCTCCGATCCCATGATGTAATTTATCTCCTGCCGAGTCCTGCGGAGAGTGTGATGCTGTGTCATTTTAACAGCAGATACACTTTCTTAAATTCCATTGTCCCCGACAGTGCGGTGTGACGGGGAGCTCGGACGGGATGTGTTTTGCTGGTGTTATGACATTGATAGCATTAGCTGGAAAGATAGCTAGTTGGAACAACATCCGCTTTAACGTTACATCAAATCAGATGATCGCCTGTCCTTTCTCCAGGACCTAACACTGTCCGTGACCGTCTATCAACAATAATGCACCCACGGTGAATTGTATTTAAGTTAAGTAGCTACTGACTAGCGTTAGCTGACTATTACTAACGTTATCAAATGTCAATGCGGGAAGACGAGCTAGGTCAGTTAGCTTAGCTTGATAACGTTACCGTGTCTAAAGTTGGTGCTATTTATAATCCAGCAATAATGGCTGCAGACCTGCAAGCAAAGTACAGCAAGTGCCAAAGGATAAGAGTCTGAGGCGGAGTTTCAAAAGAGAATGTTGAATATTTATTTTGCATCAAAAATCACAACATGAACGTTCTATCTGCCACTAGCTTACAGACTGAATAGGGTATATCTGCAGAGCCACGGAGTAGCGAGTGCAACACCGTTTAATGTCCGTGTGGATCATTGGAGTAGGGTATATCTACAGTGCTGCAGCCCATACTCATTGATTAATGATACTAATACAAATCTATACAATCACCTGTTGTTGAATAAATACCATTACTTTCCAGTTATTACTAAAAACAGTATAACAGTATCTAAAAAAAAAAAAAAAAAAAAAAAAAAGTAAGTATTTATATCATTTCTTATTTTTTTTTGTATGCACTGGTATCGGATAAATATCGGTATCGGCCGATACCCAAAGCTTAGGTATCGGAATCGGATCGGAAAGGGAAAAATGGTATCGGAACATCTCTACTTCCAACTCGATGTAAGGTTATGTTATGTTGTGCTGTGCTGTATTTATGTATTTATTGTGTCATGTTGTGCTGTATTATGTATCCATTGCTGGGAAGGGGGGGTAAATGTGTCTATGTTCCAGTTGTATGTACTGTAGAGCTCAATACACTCCGTACCGATCACGAATACCACCAACCTGGTTGTGTGGCAATGAAGGAATCTTGTATCTTGTACGACAGACTGGAGGTCTGTTCGGTGTAGAAGTCGAAACCGACGTGGTGGATTTTATTGTTTAGATGTTGCGTTATTTGTGTTTTAACACTAGGGGGCGCACCACCTCCATTATAAAAGGCTCCAACTAATCAGTGCAATTTATGCACCTGCTGGAGTAGGGATGGGAATTGATAAGATTTTATCGATACGATTACATTATCGATTCTGCTTATCGACCGATTCTTTATCGCTTCCCTTATCGATCCCTGATACGTTTATAATTTAAATAAATAAATTGGAAATGCAACAGAACTAAGCTGGTTAGAATAACAACATGCAACTTGACATTTGTGATTGTCATTTATTGTTGAGCACCCATGTCAGAAAAATACAAAAACTGTAAAAAAAATAAAAATTAACTATAGCTATAACTCCTCCCTCCCTCCCTCCCTCCCCGGTCGCCCCTGGACATGTTTGTATGTTGCACGGTACTTCCTGACTTACCTAATAATAATTAATAATTTAGGACCTGCTCAGAGGTCATCAATCGGCACACATGCGATGCATGCATGCAATTTGTCTCTGCGATTAACCCATCCCGTCGTCCTTCCCCCCCAAGGGCAGCCGGGAGCAGACAGGCGTCAACGTGAGCCGCGCCAGGGGACCAATCCAAGTGCTCCTGTCCGTCTTCATCAAGGCCACAGCGTTAGCGATCTGTTGTTGTGCATGTTTTTCCATTGGGTTTATCTTATCGGGGGGGGAAACCCTTGCGAGCACAGAGGGGGAGAACATGCAAACTCCACACAGAAAGGCCTGGGAGATACCCCACCTGGGTAACTGGCACCATGGAAACCTGGTCCCCAAGCGGGATTCGAACCCTGGACCTTCTTGCTGTGAGGCGACAGTGTTAACCCCTACACCACTGTGCCACTACTAGTAAACAGTCAACCCTCTGTCTCTTATTATATGTGAACTAAAGAGTACAAGGTTTACACAACAGCCCCCACCCCTTTTATTTGTATTTGTACCTGTACTACCTGCTGTCAGCTGTTATCTCTCTCTGTGTGTCTGTATGAGCTAGCGTTAGCTCCGTGGCTCTTAGGTTGCCCCAAATTAAATGAATGACCTCTACCTTCCAACTCGATGTATGTACGAGAGACTGGAGGTCTGTTGGGTTGACGCCTACCTTCCAACTCGATGTATGTAGGAGAGACTGGAGGTCTGTTGGGTTGACGCCTACCTTCCAACTCGATGTATGTAGGAGAGACTGGAGGAGGTCTGTTGGGTTGACGCCTACCTTCCAACTCGATGTATGTACGAGAGACTGGAGGTCTGTTGGGTCGACGCCTACCTTCCAACTCGATGTATGTACGAGAGACTGGAGGTCTGTTGGGTTGACGCCTACCTTCCCACTCGATGTATGTACGAGAGACTGGAGGTCTGTTGGGTTGACGCCTACCTTCCAACTCGATGTATGTACGAGAGACTGGAGGTCTGTTGGGTTGACGCCTACCTTCCAACTCGATGTATGTACGAGACACTGGAGGTGTGTTGGGTCGACGCCTACCTTCCGACTCGATGTATGTACGAGAGACTGGAGGAGGTCTGTTGGGTTGACGCCTACCTTCCCACTCGATGTATGTACGAGAGACTGGAGGTCTGTTGGGTCGACGCCTACCTTCCAACTCGATGTATGTAGGAGAGACTGGAGGAGGTCTGTTGGGTTGACGCCTACCTTCCAACTCGATGTATGTACGAGAGACTGGAGGTCTGTTGGGTTGACGCCTACCTTCCAACTCGATGTATGTACGAGAGACTGGAGGAGGTCTGTTGGGTTGACGCCTACCTTCCGACTCGATGTATGTACGAGAGACTGGAGGTCTGTTGGGTTGACGCCTACCTTCCCACTCGATGTATGTACGAGAGACTGGAGGTCTGTTGGGTTGACGGCTACCTTCCAACTCGATGTATGTACGAGTCCACGGATGGCGGGAAGTCAAAGTTGATGACGTTGGCGACGTCCTGGAAGTCCACCCCTCTGGAGACGCCGTACTCCTGGTCCCTGTCAGCGCCCCAGACAGAGGTCAGAACATGTATACAAATACATACCAACTATAAAGATTACAAATACATACCAACTATAAAGATTAGGGATGTCCGATATTGGCATAAAAATGTGATATCGGAAAATATCGGTATCGGTTAAAAAAATAAAAATAAAAAAATATTTTTTTTTCACACATTTATTTAACCTTTATTTACCCAGGCAAGCAAGTAAGAACAAATTATTATTTTATTTATTGTCAAAGTATGCATAATGTTGTGTTAATTACACAACGAGATATGCAATGTTAATTACCTGAAATTATTCAGTTTTGAGGGGGGGGGGGGGGCCTGTACGTTAATGCCAAGCAAGCAGTGCAAAAATGCTTCCGCATTCGTCACCGCACGCTAGTGCGGTAAAGCGCCCTTCTTTTCAGACAAATGCTACCGTGCGTGCACCGGCGGCGGCGTGCTCGCTCAGGTGCGTGCGTGCGCCGGCGTGCTCGCGCGAGGTGCCCGCGCATGCGCATGAGATCCGACACGAGCGGAGCTCAATATATATAAGTCACCGCCCCTTATTCAGTATCTAGCAAATAGCTCAATTGGCAAGGACACATGGCTGTGGATCCTATGGCTTGTTTGCTGGCGAGTTCGAATCCCATCGAAAATATTTTTTAACGTGATTTTTTTTTAACGTGTATTCTTTCGGTTAAGGTTAAGGTTAAGGTTAGGCATTGTTTCGGAGTTGGTTAAGGTTAGAACGGTTAAGTTTAGGCGCTGTTAAGGAGCTGGTTAAGGTTAGAGTTTGTCAAAGAGAATGGCAATATAATTTCTATGGTTAAGGTTAGGCATGGTTAAGGAGTTGGTTAAGGTTAGAACGGTTAAGTTTAGGCGTTGTTAAGGAGCTGGTTAAGGTTAGAGTTTGTCAAAGAGAATGGCAATAGACAGCCTATTTCCGCGCGACCTGGGCGCTGGAAAATGAAAGGCGCATTACTGCATGCCACTACGGTAAATTTTTGCACTGCTTGCTTGGCATAAAGCTACACGCGGGGGGGGGGGGGGGGGGCCTGCATATATCGGTATCGGTTGATATCGGTATCGGAAATTAAGAGTTGGACAATATCAGTATATCGGTATCGGTAAAAATGCCAATATCAAGCATCCCTAATAAAGATTACAAATACATTCTCATGTTTATAATCTTTGGTACAGGTGGTACAAGTCTAAAGCCCTCTTCCAATTATTAATAAGGTGAAAAGGGAGACCAATATTCATTCTTCTGTGTCGAAATTCACCATTCTGTCAACGCTTGACCATGTTCTGTGGAAGAGGCACTCCTCTGTTTCAGCATGTGGTAGTCTACACCCTCCCCAGACCAACAGAGGAGACATGTGGTAGTCTACACCCTCCCCAGACAGACAGAGGAGACATGTGGTAGTCTACACCCTCCCCAGACCGACAGAGGAGACATGTGGTAGTCTACACCCTCCCCAGACCAACAGAGGAGACATGTGGTAGTCTACACCCTCCCCGGACCAACAGAGGAGACATGTGGTAGTCTACACCCTCCCCAGACCAACAGAGGAGACATGTGGTAGTCTACACCCTCCCCAGACCGACAGAGGAGGCATGTGATAGTCTACACCCTCCCCAGACCGACAGAGACATGTGGTAGTCTACACCCTCCCCAGACCGACAGAGGAGACATGTGGTAGTCTACACCCTCCCCAGACCGACAGAGGAGACATGTGGTAGTCTACACCCTCCCCAGACCAACAGAGGAGACATGTGGTAGTCTACACCCTCCCCAGACCAACAGAGGAGACATGTGGTAGTCTACACCCTCCCCAGACCGACAGAGGAGACATGTGGTAGTCTACACCCTCCCCAGACCGACAGAGGAGACATGTGGTAGTCTACACCCTCCCCAGACCAACAGAGGAGACATGTGGTAGTCTACACCCTCCCCAGACCAACAGAGGAGACATGTGGTAGTCTACACCCTCCCCAGACCAACAGAGAAGACATGTGGTAGTCTACACCCTCCTCAGACCAACAGAGGAGACATGTGGTAGTCTACACCCTCCACAGACCGACAGAGGAGACATGTGGTAGTCTACACCCTCCCCAGACCAACAGAGGAGACATGTGGTAGTCTACACCCTCCCCAGACCGACAGAGGAGACATGTGGTAGTCTACACCCTCCCCAGACCGACAGAGGAGACATGTGGTAGTCTACACCCTCCCCAGACCGACAGAGGAGACATGTGGTAGTCTACACCCTCCCCAGACCAACAGAGGAGACATGTGGTAGTCTACACCCTCCCCGGACCAACAGAGGAGACATGTGGTAGTCTACACCCTCCCCAGACCAACAGAGGAGACATGTGGTAGTCTACACCCTCCCCAGGCCGACAGAGGAGACATGTGGTAGTCTACACCCTCCCCAGGCCAACAGAGGAGACATGTGGTAGTCTACACCCTCCCCAGACCAACAGAGGAGACATGTGGTAGTCTACACCCTCCCCAGGCCAACAGAGGAGACATGTGGTAGTCTACACCCTCCCCAGGCCAACAGAGGAGACATGTGGTAGTCTACACCCTCCCCAGACCAACAGAGGAGACATGTGGTAGTCTACACCCTCCCCAGGCCAACAGAGGAGACGTGTGGTAGTCTACACCCTCCCCAGACCGACAGAGGAGACGTGTGGTAGTCTACACCCTCCCCAGACCAACAGAGGAGACATGTGGTAGTCTACACCCTCCCCAGGCCAACAGAGGAGACAGGTGGTAGTCTACACCCTCCCCAGGCCAACAGAGGAGACATGTGGTAGTCTACACCCTCCCCAGGCCAACAGAGGAGACATGTGGTAGTCTACACCCTCCCCAGACCAACAGAGGAGACATGCGGTAGTCTACACCCTCCCCAGACCAACAGAGGAGACATGCGGTAGTCTACACCCTCCCCAGACCAACAGAGGAGACATGCGGTAGTCTACACCCTCCCCAGACCGACAGAGGAGACATGTGGTAGTCTACACCCTCCCCAGACCGACAGAGGAGACATGTGGTAGTCTACACCCTCCCCAGACCAACAGAGGAGACATGTGGTAGTCTACACCCTCCCCAGACCAACAGAGCAGACATGTGGTAGTCTATACCCTCCCCAGAACAACAGAGGAGACATGTGGTAGTCTACACCCTCCCCAGACCAACAGAGGAGACATGTGGTAGTCTACACCCTCCCCAGACCAACAGAGGAGACATGTGGTAGTCTACACCCTCCCCAGACCGACAGAGGAGACATGTGGTAGTCTACACCCTCCCCAGACCGACAGAGGAGACATGTGGTAGTCTACACCCTCCCCAGACCAACAGAGGAGACATGTGGTAGTCTACACCCTCCCCAGACCAACAGAGGAGGCATGTGGTAGTCTACACCCTCCCCAGACCAACAGAGGAGACATGTGGTAGTCTACACCCTCCCCAGACCAACAGAGGAGACATGTGGTAGTCTACACCCTCCCCAGACTGACAGAAGAGACATGTGGTAGTCCACACCCTCCCCAGACCAACAGAGGAGACATGTGGTAGTCTACACCCTCCCCAGACCGACAGAGGAGACATGTGGTAGTCTACACCCTCCCCAGACCAACAGAGGAGACATGTGGTAGTCTACACCCTCCCCAGACCAACAGAGGAGACATGTGGTAGTCTACACCCTCCCCAGACTGACAGAAGAGACATGTGGTAGTCTACACCCTCCCCCAGACCAACAGAGGAGACATGCGGTAGTCTACACCCTCCCCAGGCCAACAGAGGAGACATGTGGTAGTCTACACCCTCCTCAGACCGACAGAGGAGACATGTGGTAGTCTACACCCTCCTCAGACCGACAGAGGAGACATGTGGTAGTCTACACCCTCCCCAGACCAACAGAGCAGACATGTGGTAGTCTACACCCTCCCCAGGCCAACAGAGGAGACATGTGGTAGTCTACACCCTCCCCAGACCAACAGAGGAGACATGCGGTAGTCTACACCCTCCCCAGACCAACAGAGGAGACATGCGGTAGTCTACACCCTCCCCAGACCAACAGAGGAGACATGCGGTAGTCTACACCCTCCCCAGACCGACAGAGGAGACATGTGGTAGTCTACACCCTCCCCAGACCGACAGAGGAGACATGTGGTAGTCTACACCCTCCCCAGACCAACAGAGGAGACATGTGGTAGTCTACACCCTCCCCAGACCAACAGAGCAGACATGTGGTAGTCTATACCCTCCCCAGAACAACAGAGGAGACATGTGGTAGTCTACACCCTCCCCAGACCAACAGAGGAGACATGTGGTAGTCTACACCCTCCCCAGACCAACAGAGGAGACATGTGGTAGTCTACACCCTCCCCAGACCGACAGAGGAGACATGTGGTAGTCTACACCCTCCCCAGACCGACAGAGGAGACATGTGGTAGTCTACACCCTCCCCAGACCAACAGAGGAGACATGTGGTAGTCTACACCCTCCCCAGACCAACAGAGGAGGCATGTGGTAGTCTACACCCTCCCCAGACCAACAGAGGAGACATGTGGTAGTCTACACCCTCCCCAGACCAACAGAGGAGACATGTGGTAGTCTACACCCTCCCCAGACTGACAGAAGAGACATGTGGTAGTCCACACCCTCCCCAGACCAACAGAGGAGACATGTGGTAGTCTACACCCTCCCCAGACCGACAGAGGAGACATGTGGTAGTCTACACCCTCCCCAGACCAACAGAGGAGACATGTGGTAGTCTACACCCTCCCCAGACCAACAGAGGAGACATGTGGTAGTCTACACCCTCCCCAGACTGACAGAAGAGACATGTGGTAGTCTACACCCTCCCCCAGACCAACAGAGGAGACATGCGGTAGTCTACACCCTCCCCAGGCCAACAGAGGAGACATGTGGTAGTCTACACCCTCCTCAGACCGACAGAGGAGACATGTGGTAGTCTACACCCTCCTCAGACCGACAGAGGAGACATGTGGTAGTCTACACCCTCCCCAGGCCAACAGAGGAGACATGTGGTAGTCTACACCCTCCCCAGACCAACAGAGGAGACATGTGGTAGTCTACACCCTCCCCAGACCCACAGAGGAGGCATGTGGTAGTCTACACCCTCCCCAGGCCAACAGAGGAGACATGTGGTAGTCTACACCCAAGGTGTAGCACAAAGACCAGGACTGTGACACACACAATTAATTTGCATAATGACTAAACGTGAGAACATGAGAACATGAGATGAGAACATGAAAAGACGTGATCCTCCTCACCTTCCTGGTTTTCCTGCACTCTTCTTCTTCTTCTTTTTCTTCTTCTTCTGCCCGGGAGTCTGTGCTGTTCCTGTGGGATTAGCCAATCCCTGTTCGTCTGTGGCGATGATGTAATCGTAGAAGCCCTGGTTGAACTGGGAGATGATGTGGCACCTGGTGGGGGTGAGGGCGAGGGGTTAATGGACAGAGCAACAGCAACAGACCTGTGACTCTTCCAACGAGGAGGATCCAAAGACATTTATGATTATTTAAAGCTGCATCGGCTCCGACTTTAAGTATTGAAATTAGGGCTGCGCGATATGGCCTAAAAGAAAATCTCAGATAAAACATTTAAAAAAAATCTGAACTAGAAACGCCAAGGAAATCATTCAAATAACTATTTTTTTTTACTCTTTTCCCCCCTCCTTTTTCCGATTTTTATGCCAATTCCCAACCCCCTTCCTGGTTGTTGCGCACTTTCCCCTACTGTTGGTCCGAGAGGCCGGAGACTGTCACATGCTTTCCTCCGGCAGCCAGCCTGGCAGCGCAGACTCTCACTGGGAGAGTGTAACGTGTGGGAGGATCACACTACCTCTCTCCAGATCCTACCCTTCGCTGAGCAGGCGCCCCGACCGAACTGTAGGGGTCGCTGTCCACAACGCCCAGGACCCACCCACGGCTCCCCTCCCCCTAACTCAGCCAAACGAGTTAGTATAGCGATCAGCCCGAGCCAAGGCAATGCTGACTCTCCGGGAGTCGAGACCGCAGCCTCTTGCATTGGTGACGAGCACAATCTCCGCTACGCCACCTGACCGCCCATAACCTTTGTTTTCATTCGACAAAAAAATTATCAAACCAAGATGAATTTCCCTATTGGGATTGAAGTGCAAACCTAACTTTCACCAATCTTCACTTAAAAAAAATATATATATATAAATAAAAGGTTACTCTTGATCAAACAAAGATGAATGTCCCTATTGGGATTAATAGTGCAATAACTTGCTTTTTCACCAAACTTCACTTAAAACAAATAAAAGGTGCCTCTTGATCATCAAACAAGAATGAATTTCCCTATTGGGATTAATAAAGTGCAAATCTAACTTTGACCAAACATCACTTTTTGTAAAATAAAAGGTGACTCTTGAAACTCTAATCGTGAACTGGGAGGGATGGATAGACTCAAGTCCAAACAACACTACTGTTTCTACATATATGACCAGATCGACTGAATGACCAGATCGACATTGTAAATAAGAAACCTGTTCTTAACACTTTGAGTGCCAACGACAATGAGAATTCTCGTTAGTTCATGCCCACCGTTGAGTGCTTCCACAGAACATGGTCAAGAGAGATCTCGTCGTTTAATCGTTATATTTTTTATTAGCGATTTCCATTCATATTTCATCAATCTAGCCTCACGTTACCACTGGGACTGGCTTTGAGCTCGAACAGGGAAAATACCGCCCCCTATCGTCTCTCTGGATGGTATGAGTTGGAATGGAGTCAATGAAAACGCATGGAGAAAAAAAAGTCCTGCTTCCACATTTTACTTGTCAGGCATGTAATCCGAGCCTACTGCAGTCATCGCCCACCATCAGAACAGCGGAGAATATGTGTTTCCAGTACCCAGCGTTGGATCAATAAACGCGATCGATATTTGGAATGGCGATCAGGAATTGGAATAATCATTTTGGAGAACATCTGATCTGAGGTAAGGAATCTCTTTTACCAGTCTTGGGATAATCAGAGCTATTTTCACCTATATATCAGCGTGTGCCATATGTGTGTGTGTGGCTGTGTGTGTGTGCGATCAGGAAATAAGATAATAAAATGTTCAGCCCGCTTCTATAGCGTGCATAAGTACACATATACTATCGATAATCTAGCGTTTATTTGAAAAACGATTCATAAATAGGTCGGAAAATTACAATGTGTTTTGTGTATTCCAGTAAAGGGCGATTATCACAGAATACATTTTTTTTCTAAAACTTTAAAAAAATTAGCGTTTTTCAAAATGGTATAAAACGGAAATGAACTGATTTAAAAAACAATACGTTTCGACAATGTTGACTGCAAACAAGTCATTGATAAGCGACGGTCGTATTAGACACATAGCCATAATTTAAGATATAGTTTATGCATTCACAAAAGTGAGCGTTCTGTCATTGAATAGACGCAACGGGGTTCCTGTGTGGCTGGCACGGAAAATGTTAATGTTTTCTCTGGCTAAATAAAGGTAAAATAAAATAAGAAAATGTCCTGTTTCCTGTCCCGGTCAGACGCCAAACATGCTCATAGCTCTCTCCCCCAGGGAGAGGGTGCTTAACATTATCACGTAACTTGGTTATATATACATCAGCTGTAGAGTGTCGTCATACAACCAATATGGACATGTATGATGAAGAAGCTACCAGGTGTTGGAGACAAACAAGATGTCTGCCAGGACCAGGACCCTCCCTCTTCTCACCTGGAATGGACGGGTAGCTCCGAGTTGAGCACGCAGGCGGGGATGCTGAACTGTTCCAGGAACAGTTTGAGCCTGTAGCACCTATCGATCGCCCCCACGAAGAGCAGGGTCTTGCCCTGGACCAGACGCAGCTTGAGGAGGGTGTAGACCAGCAGGAACTTGTCCTCCTCCTCACACTTGATGCTGTACTGCTGCAGCTGCCCGCTGTCTGGGAGCTGGGAGCCTTGGAGCTTCAGGACAACCTGGAGGAAGAGGAAGAGCTATGTTAAGCTAAGAAGCATATATTATTTATTATTATTTGATTTCATTGGGTTTTTAGCCCTAGTTGCACTTTTGTTGCACTTTTTTGTGTTTATTTCATGTTTTTAACAGTGCATGAAAGATTGTGTATTACTGCAATTTTTTTATTTATTTTTTTTATAAATCATCGTGGTTAAAAAATTTGGTCACGACATAATAATGACATAAAACATAAAAATGTTGGGTCCCGAGGCTAGACCAGTTGAGAACCACTGGTCTAACAGGGTTGTGTGTGTTGTGTGTGTAGTATAGTGTAACAGGGTTGTGTGCAGGGTTTCCGTTAGAATTCTTTTTTGCAGGTCTGAGTGTCCGGTAGATTTCAATCTACCGGACAAATGGGATAAATTCCGGTCAGAGTTTATTGAGCTTAAAAACAATTGATAGGCCTATATAAAGAATGACATCATCAAGGCATTTATAATATTTTAACTTAAAACTAGGCTACTTTTGCGTATATACAGTCATTAATATATTCCAAATAAAATAAGTCCCTCGAGACTTCGTGCTGCTGCCGACTTGAGGTGTCGGTGGGCAGTCTGCCCGACCTTAATAAACAGCAGTCTGTTATAATCACATTTTTATGAGCTAACGAATTCCGTTATATTGGACATTTGTATTAATTATATCAAGCGAAGAACTGAGAAATTTGGCAGAGAGAGACGGCAACATTATCGTGGGTTTGCGCCGTGATGTATATCTCTGTAAGACTATACTACACACACAACACACACAACCCTGTAAGACTATACTACACACACAACACACACAACCAGCGTTTCCGTTAGCCGGTAATTACCGGTATTTGACCGGCAAAATCTGTTGAAGTCCGACATATTTAATCTCTCCGGTCATAATGTCCGGTGAAAATAATTCCCTCTAAGCACAATTTGATTATTTGAATTGTATTAAAATAGGCTAAAATTAAATAGCCTATGCGATGAACGAAACAATCATTACATTTGTCGTTGCTTCACCAAGCAGCCGGTCTAATAATGACATCATGTTGTCAGCGCGAGCTGGCTGCTGATATATTTACGTGAAGCATGGAGCAGGCAGAGCAGAGCAGCGGTGTCAGCAGCGCCCCCACCCAACAGCTGAATTGCCAATGGCTGAATTGGAGTACTGCACCCTGCCAAGCCATGCTTCTCGCAAATATATCAGCAGCCAGCTCGCGCTGACAAAAGGATGTCATTATTAGACCGGCTGCTTGGTGAAGCAACGACAAATGTAATGATTGTTTCGTTAATCGCATAGGCTATTTAATTTTAGCCTATTTTAATACAATTCAAATAATCTAATTGTGTTTAGAGGGAATTATTTTCACCGGACATTATGACCGGAGAGATTAAATATGTCGGACTTCAACAGATTTTGCCGGTCAAATACCGGTAATTACCGGCTAACGGAAACGCTGGTTGTGTGTGTTGTGTGTGT
This sequence comes from Notolepis coatsorum, assembly GCF_963971535.1. NCBI lineage: Eukaryota > Metazoa > Chordata > Actinopteri > Aulopiformes > Paralepididae > Notolepis > Notolepis coatsorum. The sequence goes on along the minus strand of NC_140175.1, from coordinate 2,318,400 downwards.
AGTATAGTCTTACAGGGTTGTGTGTGTTGTGTGTAGGCCTGCCACGATAACACATTTTGCTGGGCGATTAATTGCCCCCGAAAATATCGCGATAAGCGATATTATTGCGACCGGTTAGAGAATTTTTTTTTGAGAAATTTATTTCCCAAAACTTTTATTTTGAAGCCCACCGCTCCGTCTTTTCCGGTGTTTTAGACTTTTATTTTGAAGCCCACCGACCGGACCGGAAGTATTGTTGTGATTATCAGGTACTTTTTGGGTACTTTGGGTACCAGAAAAGTCACGTGAAACACTGCAGACCACTGATTGGTCAGAATAGAGACGCGTCTCTAGGATTTCATAATCATTATGTTTGCAGCAGGCACAAGTGCAATAAACAAAGGATACAGTCACTGTGTATTCTGCCTCATTTATTGATTAAACAAAACCGACATCAACACAATTTGCCACCGAGCGGAGAGTTTAGTCTCGCAAAAAGATCGCTGACTTGTTAAGGCTTGTTGTTAGGTTAGGTGCTAATGTTGTGCTAGCGTTTTAGCATGGCTATCGTACATAGCGTGATCAATATAACTCGCTATTGATTGTTTGTATGAGTAACGTTAATGCTAGTAGAATAGACACAACGTGAGGTAATCACCATCCATTTTAAACCGGTTATTACCTAATGCTAACGTTAGCAAATAGACGCGACTGGTAACGTTACAGCTTGTTAGCCTAATAGCATAGACAGCCTAGCTAACGTTAACGCTTGTAGAATAGACACAATGAGAGGTAACGTTAGCGTTAGCAGAATAGACACAACGAGGGTCTCGTTAATGTTGTTATTGGTTGATTGATTGAAAACTGTGTTTACTCTGTTTGTATGAGTAACGTTAATGCTAGTAGAATAGACACAATGAGGGGTAACGTTAGCCCCACGGAGCTCCTGTGCTGTGCTCTAGTAAAGCCAGCGGCCCGCCTCCCAACACGGACAGTGACTGACAAGGGGCACTGGGTCCGCCTCATTAAAACAAACGCGCAAATAGCAATTAATCGCGCCCGTCAAAATCATTGCATTCATTTTAATTATCGCGGCAATTAATCGATTTATTGCTTATCGCGGCAGGCCTAGTTGTGTGTGTAGTGTGTGTTGATTGTGTAGTATAGTGTAACAGGGTTGTGTGTGTGGTGTGTGTAGTAAGGTCTCACAGGGTTGTGCAGCAGCAGCTCCTTCAGGGCCTGGACGTCCTCGCTGAGAGTCGCAGACATCAGGAACGACTGGTAGATCTTCGGCAGATGACTGTTTTCAACACAACAATCACAACAGACACCGGTCGACAGTTAGGAACCGTTCATGCTCCGACTGCAGTCTGAGGTCAAGAGCTAATCTTCTGTCTGTCTCCCCTAGTGTCTGTCTGTCTCCCCTAGTGTCTGTCTGTCTCCCCTAGTGTTTGACTCACCACAGCAGGTCCTTGAGGTCCGCCTCGAAGCCGAAGGAGAAGAGCAGGTCGGCCTCGTCGATCACCAGGTTCTCCAGCGAGGAGAGCAGCACCAGGTTCTTGGCGTTGAGGTGGGCCAACACGCGGGAGGGGGTCCCCACCACCACGTCGGGCTTCTCCATCAGGATGGGCCTGACCGGGAGATCAACCACAACCATCACGTTTCATTTGATCTTTTACAATGAATAGGTATCATTAATAAACAGGCTGACCTCTGGGCTGACAGGTATCATTAATAAACAGACTGACAGGTATCATTAATAAACAGACTGTCAGGTATCATTAATAAACACAGACTGACAGGTATCATTAATAAACAGACTGACAGGTATCATTAAACACAGACTGACAGGTATCATTAATAAACAGACTGTCAGGTATCATTAATAAACAGACTGACAGGTATCATTAATAAACAGACTGTCAGGTATTAAACACAGACTGACCTCTGGGCTGACAGGTCGGCCTTCCCAGATATGTCGGCCACGCGGACGTCGCGGGCGCAGTAGGCCGTCAGCTGACGCATCATCGCCTGAACCTGCTGACCCAGCTCCTTGGTCGGCACCAGGATCAGTGATGTCACAGCCTGCTCACGGACACTCTGATGACAAACACATAACAACACATCAGTGATGATGTCACAGCCTGCTCACAGACACTCTGAGGACAAACACATAACAACACATCAGTGATGATGTCACAGCCTGCTCACGGACACTCTGATGACAAACACACAACACATCAGTGATGATGTCACAGCCTGCTCACGGACACTCTGATGACAAACACATAACAACACATCAGTGATGATGTCACAGCCTGCTCACGGACACTCTGATGACAGACACATAACAACACATCAGTGATGATGTCACAGCCTGCTCACACTCTGATGACAGACACATAACAACACATCAGTGATGATGTCACAGCCTGCTCACGGACACTCTGAGGACAAACACATAACAACACATCAGTGATGATGTCACAGCCTGCTCACACTCTGATGACAGACACATAACAACACATCAGTGATGTTTAGTTCACCGATATACAGTTTAGTATAATATTGCAGTTTAGCATAACAGGATAACATAGCATAGCATTGCAGTATAGGCTAGTATGAGTATAGTAATATATAGTATATAGCAGCGTAACATAGAATAATAATAATATATTAAAATATTGTATAATACTGTATGGTGTAGTATAAAGAGTATGATTTAGTTATATTATAATAAAATAAAAATTATAAAATGATATAGTATATAGAAGTATAATATAGAATAATACATTATATAAATGTATAGATACATGTGTGTGTGTGTGTGTGTGTATAAATGAATGAACCTAAATATGTAGTTTGATTGATAGATACACAAAATGGGTTTATTTATGTTGATTTAATTTAGTTGTGTTGATGTTTCCATTTTTGCTAAATGGGTACATTCTGTTTGGTTTTACGCAATAAGTCTATCGGTGTGCTGTATGTGTGTAGGGTAGGGATGGGTATCGTTAGGATTTTATCGATACTACTACTCTTATCGATACTGCTTAACGGTTCGGTACTTTATCGATACTCTTATCGGTTCTTTTTGATTATTATTTTTGCAAGAAAAAAAGACAATTAATTAAGAACAGAATCGACATTGCTTTATTATTTATACAACTTAATACTTTATAAATAAGTATTATAAATAAATATAATTTCTTCAGCAACAGCAGCAGCAATGTTCTTTTATATAACTTTATAAATAAATATAATAAATGAATATAATTTCTTCAGCAACAGCAGCAACAATGTTTTAAATGTGTCTGACTCTGAATTATAGACTTTTTATAATAAACAACAAATGCAAAAGGCTAACAGAACTGTGACACTCGTTCACCCTATCCTCTGTCATCCTTCCTCTAGCTGCTAGGGAGAAAGGACTTTGGGTGGTGGAGGGAGGTAGAGGGAGGATGTGTGGTGGGCTCACTGGCCTGGGACACATTGGTGGCTGACGCCTCAGCTTGACGATCTATAAAACGTTTTTAGATTGTAGTATTTGTAGCTAAACAATTATTTTGTTTATTAGCCTATTTGTAATAATTCGTTATTAGCCTAGGAAACTCCGTATCTTGGCTTACCGGCTGCAGTGGACGTGGATGCAGATGGACCACTGCGCGCAAGGCAGTCGAATACGGCGCATTTCTGCACACTAATATCATGTTTTGCCAACAAATGTTTTGATAGGTTGCTCGTATTGCCACCCTTACTGGCAAATGTTTTGTTGCACTTGTGGCAACGTGCATTGTCGGCATTGACCCTTGTAAAGTATATCCATACTTTAGAACGCTTCGCTCTATCCGCCATGATCACGACTCAGTGCATGCAGAGCTGCTGTCTGTGTGCAGCGCGCTATAGCACGGGGCGTCGGGGACTTTCATTAAGGAGTACCCATATGTCTATGTGTAGCACTAGCGAGCGACTCGCGAGGAGTGTGTGTAATAATTGACTCGCTGGCTGCGGCTCGCTTCTCGTGCAGAGACAGAGAGAGGATCGTTCGCAACTTTTAAATAATAATAATAATAATAATTTCTCTAGAGTATCGATAGCAGTACCGAGGACGTCGGAGCTTATAAATACTCCGGTATTTTCTAATATAGTACCGGTTCCCGTTCAAAACCGGGGTCCGGGGGGCATCCCTAGTGTAGGGGCAGGTATATACGCATTTTTCTTCTTCCTGTTCCTTTCGGCCATGGAATTTGGTGAATTATATTAATATGTACCGTTGGACTGTGGTAATTCCATGTACGAATAAATGATGATGATGATGATGATGATGATGTCACAGCCTGCTCACACACACACTCTGATGACAATACAACAAACACACAACCAATCAGATGCAGAAAGGACTGAACAACACCAGCGTTTCTTTGGGTAGCAGCAGATTCTCTACACATTTTCCATTTCAAAATCCCATACTTTGTCCAGACTATAAATGTATTGACTGATTGTAAAAGGTGGTCACTAATGATGTACACAGTAGGGGTGGACGGTATGGTCTAAAATTTATATCACGGTATAATTTGAAGCATAGACGGTAACGGTATATATCACGGTATCATCGTTTTTGATAAAAAATTTTATTTTTATTTTATATAATTTTTTTTTTTTTTTATAAAATATATATATTATATAATTAGACTTGTACTGGTATTATCTGCGAGACATCGCCACCACGCAACAAGCTCCACTGTCTGTGTGTACTCTAGTAGCCTCCAGCTACGGCCAGAATTCTCCGGAGCTGCACCTGGACCTATACTCGAGTAGCCTCGAGCAGAGCTACGGCCAGGATTCTCCGGCGCTGCACCTGGACCCTATTGTATTGGTATTATAACGTTAGCAAGCCCTCAGCTCGAATACGCATCGAATCAGTGTTATAAGACATTGATATCATGAGCTATCTGTAGCTACTGCATATATAACGTTAATACAACGCCTCAGTGAATTATTTAGTTCAATGGGACATTTCGTTTTGAACGGTGAACTAACTTGTGTTAACGTGAGCTAACAGGTAGCATACACGTCTCTAGTACTAGACTTTGTGGAGCGTTTGTTGATGTCAGGAGCTATCGGTAGCTGGCCGACTAGATACCGTTCGGTTAGACAATGCCCCATCATGTATTAAACTAAAAGTGAATAGTTGACTGGGTCATTTTGTAACGGTAGCTAAGCTAACGTTAGCTCAGGGAGACGCCGACAGCTCCTGTGTCCCGTCCCACTAGACTACTAGACCCGTGTTTACATGCGTGCGGTAGGGGCTGGCACGCCCACTGCGCGAAGCCTCCTAAATAACTTTTTCCAGTTCGCACATATCTATTATCTATGACTAATTCTATCTATTTTTAGGGGCAAATGCCAGTGAAATAGTCGCGCTGTGGTTACATGACGTCATTGCTATTTTAGAGCTGCACTACCGGTTACACGGTATACTCAAAATCCATACCGTAGAGCAAATTCATACCGTTTATACCGTATACCGTTTATACCGTCCACCCCTAGTACACAGTATGCCTTTATTGGCCTGGCAATAAGACCGTGTCAACTAGGTCATATGCTAACCGGCACTGTCCGCTTCCATTCATTGTGCTAAGCTAGGCTAACGTGCAGCCAGATAGCTTTCTACTGAACACACAGAGATGGTATCCATCTTCTCGTCTCTCTCTGGAGAAGACGGTGAGCTAATTTCCCAAAATGTTGGCGTGTTCCTTTAAGTAGAATTCTGAATGGAAGACCTTTACCAGAGTACTATTTGATCTGGGTATTTCTACTCTTTTACTTAACCCTTTCACTGCCGCACTACCAAAACGGTTAACCCTTTCACCGTGACAATGCACAGAAGGTTAACCCTTTCACTGCCACACACAACAGCCGGTTAAAACCCTTTCACTGCCACACGACAGAAGGTTAACCCTTTACTATCACACAACCTTCTGTCGTGTGGCAGTGAAAGGGTTAAGTAAAGGAATTGTGTACTTCTTCCACCACTGCTGGTTATTATGACCAGACGAGACGAGACATGCCTAGAGAGTCGAGAGACAGAGAGAGAGAGAGAGAGAGAGAGAGAGAGAGACAGAGACGGAGAGACAGAGAGAGAGAGAGAGAGAGACAGAGAGAGAGAGAGAGAGAGAGAGAGAGAGAGAGAGACAGAGAGAGAGAGAAGACAGAGAGGGGGAGACAGAGAGGGATAAGAGAGAGACAGAGAGAGAGAGAGAGAGAGAGGAGAGACAGAGAGATAGGAGAGAAAGAGAGAGAGAAGACAGAGAGAGGGAGAAAGACAGAGAAAGAGAAGACAGGTAGAGAGAGAGGGAGAAAGACAGAGGGAGAGACAGAGAGGGAGAGGGATAAGAGAGAGACAGAGAGAGGAGAGACAGAGAGAGAGAAGACAGAGAGAGAGAGAGGGAGAAAGACAAAGAGAGAGAGAGGGAGAAAGACAGAGAGAGAGAGAAGACAGAGAGAGAGGGAGAAAGACAGAGAGAGCGAAGACAGGGAGAGAGAGGGAGGGAGGGAGAGGGAGAGAGACAGAGACAGAGAGAGAGACAGAGAGAGAGAGGGAGAAAGACAGAGAGGGAGAGGGATAAGAGAGAGGAGAGAAAGAGAGAAGACAGAGAGAGAGAGAGGGAGAAAGACAGAGAGAGAGGGAGAAAGACACAGAGAGAGAAGACAGGGAGAGAGAGAGGGAGAGAGGGAGAGGGATGAGAGAGAGGGAGAGGGATAAGAGAGATAGAGAGAGAGACAGAGAGACAGAGAGAGAGAGAGAGAGAGAGAGAGAGGTCGAGCTGATGTCTGACAGGGAGGGTCTGAGTGACAGGGAGGGTCTGACCTGTTTGGAGGTCAGGATGCGCTGGATGACCGGCACGGCGTAGGCGGCCGTCTTGCCTGATCCGGTGCGAGCCCGGGCCAGAATGTCCTTCCCCTCCAGAGCCAGAGGGATGGCCTTCTCCTGGATCAGCGTGGGCTGCGCCCAGCCCAGGTCTGCCAGCGCCTGGGGGACGACAACAACAACAACAGGTCAGAGGTCAGGGATGTACTGAGAAGTACTGATGTAAACGAGACCAAAGTATTTCTCTGGTCTTCATCCTCTCTTAGCAGTTGTTGTTAGTATTGTTTCAAGTTTCTTTATTAGTTGTCATCATACAAAAATACAGAATACTTTTATATAAAATGCTTCTTTCTGTTTGGCTCCAGAGATAAGTATAAAATAAGTATAGCAAGTATAAAATAGAAGTCAGGTATGTAGACAAAAGTGTTATACAATATATACAATGCAGAGTCGAAAAGGATGAGCCTTTTGAGCCGTACTGTATTGTACCCATTGATCTTCCTAGAACAATAAATCATATTGATCTTCCTAGAACAATAATAAATCATATGCATCTTCCTATAACAATAATAAATCGTATTCATCTTCCTAGAACAACAATAAATCATTCATCTTCCTAGAACCATAATAAATCATATTCATCTTCCTAGAACAATAATAAATCATATTCATCTTCCTAGAACCATAATAAATCATATTCATCTTCCTAGAACAATAATAAATCATATTCATCTTCCTAGAACAATAATAATGAATCTATGACTAAACACAACACATGGGGCCTGAGCAGGCAGACAATAAATATATCTTAGACAGCCGTCTGTCTGTTGAATAACTACCATAACTGCGCAGTTTAATTATCTGTGGGTGGCGCTATATTTAATATATCTATATTTGTATTGTAATAGTGGATCTAAACGACTGCTTACCTTTAGAAGGCGGTCGTCTAAACCCATCTCGTGAAACTGTAGCCTGTCGGTCGCCATCTTTCCCTGGGTTCCTTCCTCACACTGTACTCACACGTGTGTCGGTCGCAGGGATTCTACGTCACTGGCAACTAGGCGCATCGTCCACACCACGTGATGTGCAGAACCAAGATAATCCACCAGATGGAGCTGTTGCTTCATAACATCCAGGTATTGATTGATTGATTGATTGATTGATTGATTGATTGATTGATTGATTGAAAACTTTATTTAACAGATTGCAGAATGGGTACAATACAGTATGGCTCAATACACACAATTGTGAAAGACTTTCGTCTTGTTTACATCAGGGTCCCCCGTTTTCAATTCATCATAACATATGACATACAATTGTAGACAGTACTGTTGCATCTATTCTAGACATTTATGACATACCAGATTTACAAATACAGTAGGCTACTGTTTGTGATACAAGAAGAGTCTAAAAAAAGAGAATATATACATTTGACGAAGAAACTGTACATTGGAGGAGGTTGGTAGGTAGAGTTGTCAAAACAAAACACAACAATGCTTTTACCTTTGATATCTGCACCCTTCATGAAATGGATGGTTGTATTAAAACATTTCACTGCTAAATGTATCACAGTAAATACTCTCTGTTCACAGCAACCATTTTAAAACAAGATAAGATAAGATATTCCTTTATTGATCCCCTTGGGGAAATTCAGGCGTCATAGCAGAATGGGGGAGGGGAGGTACATGGTGATAGTAGAATACATGATACAGGTCATAGAATTATACTACAGTGGAGAAGTAAAATAAATTAAAATAGGCAGTGTAAACAATAATAATATAATTAACTCTGAGTGTGCGCATATGAGCAAGTATGCCGTGTAAATACATCAAGGTGCAGATGAGGGTATATGTATGCCCTCTCAGTTATATTTGCATTACAATAAATATATACAACAATGGACGCTATATAATCTAAATATATGCTACGATTAACCCTTTCACTGCCACACGACAATCCGCGGAGCTAATGATGCTAATGATGGAGCATCGCCGTCGGTTGTGTGTGATAGTAAAGGGCTAACCTTCTGTATTGTCACAGTGGAAGGGTTAACCTTCTGTCGTGTGGCAGTGAAAGGGTTAAGTAAGTATACAAGTTTCAAGTTTCTTTAATAGTTGTCATACAGAAGTACAGAATACTTTCATACAAAATGCTTCTTACTGTTACGCTCCAGAGACTGTGCTAGACAAGATAGTATCAAATAACATAGTATAGCATGTAATTTAGAAGAAGAAAAATTACATAGACATATGTACAATGTTCTGAGTTACCATATAATATACAATACTATGCAGTGTACTAATGTACAGTACTATATAGTGCAAAGCAGAAATGGGATGAGGTACAATTTAGGTACAATTTACAGTAAGGTGTACGAGTTGTAGTGCAATCCTTCATCAATAAATATAAAGTGTGGGGAGTGGGTGCTACAGTGTGTTTGTTTAAAGTGGGTGTGTGCTATAAAGTGTGTGGAGTGGGTGCTACAGTGTGTCTGTTTAAAGTGAGTGTGTGCGTGTGGATGTGTGTGCTATGTGCGTTTGGTGGTTGTTGTTGTGTAGTGTTCATTGTTCGTTTAGCAGCCTGATGGCCTGGGGATAGAAGCTTCTTCTGAGTCTTTCTGTGCTCGCCTTGAGACTCCGGTATCGCTTGCCTGACCGCAGCAGTTCAAAGAGGCAGTTGTTCGGGTGACTGGAGTCTTTAATGATTCTCTTAGCCTTGCCCTTGCAACGCTTGTTGTAAATGTTCTGGAGGGTGGGGAGCCCCCCTCCAATTGTGCGTTCGGCTGAACGTGTCACTCTTTGTAGTCTGCTTCGGTCTTGTGCAGTGCTATTCCCAAACCAGGAGGTGATGTTGCCGGTCAGGATGCTCTCTATTGTACATGAGTAGAAGTTCTTAAGGATCTTCTGGCTGACTTGGAACTTCCTTAGGCGCCTGAGGAAGTAGAGGCGTTGTCGTGCCTTCTTCACAACAGTATAGTACAGTATACACAGGTGCAGTATGCATGAGGTACGTATGGCGTGATATACTTCATACGCTGTCCGTTTAGGTGGGAGTCAGACTCACTCAGTGTTGGACGTTCCCAGTTGGATGTCTGGCAGCGGTCTCTGTTGTGGAGCCCGAGGAGTGAACCGCTCGGCACAGTGACACCAGGGCCTGCCCTGCCCACACAGCTACAAGGGTCATAGGTCATGCTCAGATGTGACTGTGTACCTTGAGATGACCACACAATGTCTGCTGAAGAGGGCCTCTCGATCAATATATCGATTGACAGAGATGACCATAATGCAGAATAAACCTGTTCTGGAGGAGGACAACACCATATCATTTCCCCCCCTATTGCATGAATGGATGAATGAAGTTTATTTTTCGGTCTTGTTTTACAGACAAATCAATGGTGTTATACAATGTGCAGTAACAAATAAAATACACAAAAATGACAGAAAAAGGTATAGTACACTAAGAAAACAAGAAACAAGAACAAGGTGCAATATAAAAGAGACAAGAAAATAGATAAAAAGTCCAGAGTAACAGCAACCGTAGTGTACAGGTGGCACTGGCAGGCTAACTCTGGTCAAAGGCCAGGGGGAAAGAGGTGCGTTTTAAGCAACGATTTAAAAGCCTCTGGGCAGATCTCATGTGGCAAGGGTTAAACATAATAGTGGCATGACATCCCAATATGAAAGCTTTGGGATGACATTCTGAATGGTTACAAGATCACACAGATGTGGGTATATAATATATAGTAGTCAGGTCATCTTTTTGTTGCACCTGGGTAGTTTGTGAAACTCCTTTCAGTAATTAACTTGCTGCTTTCATCGTGTAACATGTAACATGCATGATGTCGTTGTAACATCATCAACCGTTGTTAAATCAACATTATAACAAGAGTGAAATGAACACAATGAAAATGGGGGACCCTGATGTAAACAAGACGAAAGTCTTTCTCTGGTCTGCATCCCCTTAACCTTAACAATTGTGTGTATTGAGCCGTACCCATTCTGCAATCTGTTAATAAAGTTTTCAATCAATCAATCAAAACACACATGTCCAAATAAGAGTTACACATTATTTGGACTACAGTTCCCATAAGCCTTCACGCGCCTAAGAGGCGTGGCCACCATGACTTCAAAACGTAAACACTGCGAGCACAATGAACCGCAATCAGTGGTTTGTTGTTTATGGTCGGACTTTAGGGTCCAGCGTGGACGATTATTTGACACTTTACAGATAATGACGTGAAGCGTTTGTCGCTCACATCTGATCTTCTTTTAGACTCTAGAGTCTATCACGAAGACAGCTCTCTGGACAAAAAAATACATTTAAATTGTTCCATTATTATTATTAATATTATCCTTGTTGTCAGCAACAACGATGGCCACCAATAAATCCAAGGTAGCTGTTGGATTCATAGTCGCAGGGAGCCTGGCAGTCTTTTTTGGAGTACTTATGGCATTTGTTGGACCAGTAATTATTGACGACCAAGTAGTAAAGGTAAGTGATCTCTCGACTATTAACTTGATTATATAGCCTCTATACAGTCTTCATTTAGATTATGAATGAAGACGTAGGCAAATGATCATATTCATATTGTAACCCACATTTCTTATGATGAGGAGGACTGTTAACAAATTAAACTACATTTACATTTGGTCATATATTGAATTGCATGCAAGTGAAACAACATGTCCATAAACACACTTATTACGCAGCTATACTGTGTGGTCAGGCAGATGTGATGTTGATTGATTGATTGAAAACGTTATTAACAGATTGCAGAATGTGTACAGTACACACTTTCAGAGCCCAAGCTTAATCTTGATTTACCAGTTGAATGCCCACCATCCACTTCAATGTTAGCGTTAATATCGCCTAATCTATGTTTTAAATTATGGCTATGTGTCTAATCTGCCCGTCGCTTATCAATGACTCGTTTTCCAGTCACATTATTTTACGGCTGTGGGTAGGGCGTTCCACATTGATGTGGCATAATTGCGAAACGTGTTTAGTCCCTTGTTTGAGCCGAATCTGGGTTTCACATGATTTGTGGAGCTCCCTCTGGTGTTGTGGTCGTGGTATTCACTGACCTTTGGGAAGTATTTTGACATGTACATGGGTACCTTGGTCGTGTAGTGTATCTTGTAGACCAGGCCCATTGCAAGTTGCTGTACTCTGTCGTCTACTCTAAGCCACCCTAGGTTGTCAAAGTGGGCAGGGGTGAGGTGGGTTCTAGGAGTCAGGTCAAGCAGTAGTCTGACTAGTTTGCATAAATTAGGAACAGTAGCGGTCCTAGTATGCTTCCTTGTGGAACACCACAGCTCACTGTGAGGGGGGGGGGGATAGGGTACCGTTTACCTCCACCATCTGTTCTCTCCCCTCCGGGTAGGATTGTATCCAGCTCACTGATAGACTATCAAAACCAACTCTATGTAACTGTAATGTAATGTGTTTGTGTCTCTGTTCTGCCAGAATCTTGTCATCGACCCGGCCAATGACATCTCCTACAACATGTGGAAGGACGTCCCCGTGCCGTTCTTCATGTCTGTGTATTTCTTTAACATCCTCAACGCCCAAGAGGTCCTGACGGGAGAGAAACCCATGGTGGCGCAGAGAGGACCCTATGTGTACAGGTACTCAGAGATTATACTGATCAACAGGTACTCAGAGATTATACTGAACGACAGGTACTCAGAGATTATACTGAACAGCAGGTACTCAGAGATTATACTGAACGACAGGTACTCAGAGATTATACTGAACAACAGGTACTCAGAGATTATACTGAACAGCAGGTACTCAGAGATTATACTGAACAGCAGGTACTCAGAGATTATACTGAACAGCAGGTACTCGGAGATTATACTGAACAGCAGGTACTCAGAGATTATACTGAACAGCAGGTACTCAGAGATTATACTGAACAACAGGTACTCAGAGATTATACTGAACAGCAGGTACTCAGAGATTATACTGAACAGCAGGTACTTAGAGACCCCACACTTAACACTTTCAGTGCCTTTGATTAACGTTGATTTACCCCGTTGAATGCCCACCATCCACTTCAATGTTAACGTTAAAAAAACGCCTAATCTATGTTTTAAATTATGGCTATGTGTCTAATCTGCCCGTCGCTTATCAATGACTCGTTTGCAGTCAACATTGTCGAAGCGGATTGTTTTTTTATCGGTTCATTTTCGTTTGATAGCATTTCGAAAAGCCCTCGTTTTCAAGGAAAATATAAAGATTCCGTGATAAAAAACATTTACTGGAATATTCTAGAATACACAAAAACGGCCTATTTATGAATCGTTTTCAAATAAACGCTAGATTATCGATAGTATATGTGTACGTATGCACGCTATAGATGTGAGCTGAAAAATCGATTCTCTTATTTCCTCATCAGCGATCACAGCCAAACAGCCACATCACACATAGGGGACACGCTGTTATCTCAGCGAATACAGCTCTGATTAGGCCTGCCACGATAACACATTTTGCTGGGCGATTAATTGCCCCCGAAAATATTGCGATAAGCGATATTATTGCGACCGGTTAGAGAATTTTTTTTTGAGAAATTTATTTCCCAAAACTTTTATTTTGAAGCCCACCGCTCCGTCTTTTCCGGTGTTTAGACTTTTATTTTGAAGCCCACCGACCGGACCGGAAGTATTGTTGTTATTATCCTAGCGGCACCTATGAGCGGCCAACTTGTCTCGAGCTAATGATAAAACAAATATTGAGATTGTTGGTGAACAACTAACTTTAGGTTAGTTTTAACGTTAGCTACTAACGTTAGATGCAGCTACTACAGGCAATCAACGATGAGGAGGAAGCGTCAAAGCAGTATATAATAGAATAGCTGTGGTGCGTAGGCACTGCAGCACGACTCGAAACTACGTTATAATAAATGAATTCATGTTTAACTTGTCCCCGTGTCCAGTCCTTTGACTAGCCCCACCCGTTCATTGTAAACAATGATGCATGTAATTGTATTAACGTTATTCTGTGTTGTACTTGTAGCTATGCTATACGTTGTATTTCGTTTGTTAGCTATTTAGCTAATGTTGTTAGCATTGAATGAGAATCAACACTCGATCTTTCATCTTTATTTAGCAGTCCAGTTTCTCCGGGCAGTAGCGAGTAACTACTTGGGTCTAAAAATAGCTAACGTTACACTATAAATAACGCTACTTGGTTAAAAGGAGCAACACCATTGAGAAATGTAGTTAAGCTATATGTGGCGTTGCTACTGCCCCACGGAGCTCCCGTGCTGTGCTCTGTAGTAAAGCCAGCGGCCCGCCTCCCAACACGGACAGTGACTGACAAGGGGCACTGGTTCCGCCTCATTAAAACAAACGCGCAAATAGCAATTAATCGCGCCCGTCAAAATCATTGCATTAATTTTAATTATCGTGGCAATTAATCGATTTATTGCTTATCGCGGCAGGCCTAGCTCTGATTATCCTAAGACTGGTAACATAGACTCCTTACCTTAGATCAGATGTTCTCCAAAAAGATTATTCCAATTCCTGATCGCCATTCCAAATATCGATCACGCTTATTGATTGATTATTGGCTGCTGTAAATATATATTCCAGGCTGATTTCCGTCCCGCGAGCAGATCCCTCTTGAGCAGACTGCTTGCCAGCACAAGGAGCCAGTTGGCTCCACCTCTACAGATCTACAGATCCCAGGTCAGTCTAAGCGACTGACCTGCAGTTACACAGGGATAGACGATAGGGGGCGCTTTTTTTCCACTCTGAGCTCCTGTAGGGGCTGCTGTACCAACGGGAGATTCGGTTGATGAAATATGATTTCAGATCGCTAATAAAACAATAAAACGATATTTGTCATCCGTGGCACTCAGTGGGGGGGCTAATAAAAACGAGATATGACGTCCCTGGCACTCAAAGTGTTAATGTATCCCGTAATTTCAAACGTGGAATTAAGGAATATCAAAATAAAAGCACACGTTGTTGAACTTGATCATGCATATTTATTAGAAAATGTTATTACAGCACTATGTTATCAATACACATTTATAAAACGAGGCATATTTAGCCAGAATATGTTGCCAGAACATAAAATATATATATATTATTATTATTTATTTTTTTACTTGCCAATGCCCCACTGTCACCTATCCGCGACCCCAATCGCGACCCGTAGTTTGAGAACCACTGGTCTAGACTGAAGTTTCCCAAAGCAGGATGTACAAACGTCTGGCTGACCTCAGACTAGTGGTGTAGCCTATAGTAAGAACATAGGGGTTAACCCTTTCACTGCCGCACTACCAAACGGTTAACCCTTTCACTGCGACAACACAGAAGGTTAACACTTTCACTGCCGCACGACAAATGGTTAACCCTTTCACTACCACACTACAGAAGGTTAACCCTTTCACTACCACACTACAGTTACCTGTCTGTCTGTAGTGGGATAGTAAAGGGTTAACCTTCTGTAGTGTGGTAGTGAAAGGGTTAATATGCTCACAAAATCCATGACTTTATTTATGAATAATCTGTTCAAAACTAAGGGTTAAAAGCATGGGGGTGGTAAGAGGGGCACTCTCTGACTTCACCTTATCATCATCATCATCATCATCATCATCATCAACATCATCATCATCATCATCATCATCATCATCATCATCATCATCATCATCATCATTATCATCATCAACTCCTCTCTGTCATCTAAAGAAGCCTGGTCTGGACCCTGAGGTGCTGGATAACTACCGGCCGATCTCCAACCTTCCTTTCCTAAGTAAAACCTTGGAAAGGGCAGTCGCCGCCCAGCTTCATCAACATCTGTCCAACCATGAGCTCTACGAACCCCTTCAGTCAGCCTACCGAGCACATCACAGCACAGAGACCGCCCTCATCAAGATCACTAATGACCTCCTCCTTGCTGCAGACTCCGGACACATCAGCCTCCTCATCCTTCTCGACCTCTCCGCGGCGTTCGATACAATATCCCACTCAGTCCTCCTCAAATGCCTCTCAGACAACCTTGGCATCACCGGTACAGCTCTGTCTTGGTTTCATTCATATCTCACTAATAGATCTCAGTTTGTCAGCGTCAGCGGCTCATCCTCCCCCCCGGCCCCAGTCAACCACGGTGTCCCCCAAGGCTCCGTGCTGGGTCCCCTACTATTCACCATTTACATGCTCCCCCTCGGTCAGATTATACGTCACTACGGACTCAACTTTCATTGTTATGCTGATGATACTATATCAGCACCTCACCATCCTCCCAGCTCCCCCCACAGTCTGTAGTCAACTGCCTCCACGCCATAAAAACCTGGATGTCAACCAAATTACTGAAACTGAACAGCAAAAAGACGGAGCTCATGGTTGTGGCCCCCAAGGCACTGCTCGGGAAGGTTGGAGATCTCCTCCTCCACGTTGACGGCTGTTCCATCTCCCCGTCTCTCGAAGTCCGTAACCTGGGCGTCACCCTTGACTCCACACTTTCATTTCACTCCCACTCTCAAATCTGTTACCAAGTCTGCCTTCTACCACCTCAAAAACATCTCCCGTCTCCGACCCTCACTCTCAGACTCTGTGGCTGAGACCCTGATCCACTCATTTGTCACCTCCCGGTTGGACTATTGTAATGGAGTCCTGTTCGGGGTACCCAGCAAAGCCCTGGACAGGCTCCAGTATGTCCAGAACTCAGCTGCCAGGGTTCTCACTCACACCAAGCCCTGGCAGCACATCACCCCCACCCTCATCCACCTCCACTGGCTTCCAGTCAGGTTCCGCATCACCTTCAAACTCCTGCTCCTCACCTACAAATCCCTCCATGCCCTCGCCCCCCGGTACCTGTCTGATCTCCTCCACCAGTACACTCCATCCCGGAACCTACGATCCTCTGATCTAGGTCTCCTCTCCATCCCTCGCACCAGGTTACGGACTTTTGGGGACAGAGCCTTCAGCGTGGCGTCCCCTACCCTCTGGAACTCTCTCCCCCCCGAAATTCGCAACGCCCCAACCCTGGACACCTTCAAATCCGCTCTAAAAACACACCTCTTCACCAAGGCTTTTCCCATCAGTTAGTTTAGATATTAGGTCCATTATCCGTTATCCCTTACCTTCCCTCATCCCCTTTTTCCCCCCTATTTCCCTAGCCCTATTTTTTGTCCTGATTGTGAAGCGACTTTGGGTTCTATGAAAGGCGCTATATAAATTTGATCTATTATTATTATTATTATTATTATTATTATTATTATTATTATTATTATTATTATTATTATTATTATTATTATTATTATTATTATTATTATTATTATTATTATTATTATTATTATTATCACATCTTGCCAGTCTTCCTCTTCAGAATGATGTCTGGTTCTGGCTCCAGGGGTCTGGGTTTCCTCAGGATCAGAACCTTGGACTTGTGTCTTTATTCATAATATATTATCAATTCAATTAATTTAAATGTTTTTGTCCAGAGTGGTACATGCAGTCATGTAGCTAGCCTAAAATAGTACAATTGAATCTGTCTAGATTGCGTTTTAGGGTGAGTACAGTTGGTCTTGGTCTCGCAATAGTCCTATAGTCTAGAGCAGGGGTTCTCAACCGTTCTGCTGCCAAGGCACCCCTGTGTTCAATACAATATTCCAGGGCACCCCTACATACCATAAAGAATTTTCCGGTCCTGTCTTTTTTGCTACAATGATGACAAAAGTGCTTGCTTTCAAAATAATAAGAAACCGGGAAACACATTTGTGTGTATATATGCAGGCTATATAATGCATTATTAACAGGTGTTTCAGGTCTAAATGGCTTAGTACTGTTGACATTACACTGCTTGTAGTAGTAAATCAAATAGCATATTTCTTTAAATAGAATTACAGAAAATGATCACTAAAGTGCTATCTGTTGCAGCTGCACACTTTTCCATAAAAATAGCATATTTGGATAAGTGTGACCATTTCTCAAAAACTGAAAGTCATGTATTTTTTTTTAAATACAAAAAAGGATCACTAAAGTGCTATCTGTTGCAGCTGCACTGTTCTCCATAAAAATAGCATATTTGGATAAGTTTGACCATTTCTCAAAAACAGAAAATCATGTATTTTTTTTAAATACAGAAAAGGATCACCAAGTTACCATTTCTTAAAAAATATAAATAAATACAGAAAATATGGATATCTCTATAAGGTTAAAGGTCATGTCTGTGTAATGTGCTTACAGGGGCACACAATCTCACTCATATCTCGACCTCACGCTGCGTGGTGTCACTGAAACAGCGGAGGAGCTGACACAGAGATATGGATATCTCTATAAGGTTAAAGGTCATGTCTGTGTTTACAGAATGAAGTCCTAACTGTCTTAGTCAGAGTTGTGAAAGATCACATTATGTCAATCCTACATCGTCTATGGTACTATTCTACTTGATCGCCATTCTGGAAGAAAATCCTACATCGTCTGATTGATTGATTGATTGATTGATTGGGGTTTGGACAGGGGATGGGTGGGGTGGGGAGGTGGTGTTTGGACATTTACGGGGGCCAGTTTCGAATTGCAGTCTCCCGTAGGTGCTCCTTGAGAGCGGTTTTGAAAGTGGGTAGTGATTCACATTCCTTACGGCTGTGGGTAGGGCGTTCCACATTGATGTGGCATAATTGCGAAACGTGTTTAGTCCCTTGTTTGAGCCGAATCTGGGTTGAACATGATTTGTGGAGCTCCCTCTGGTGTTGTGATCGTGGTATTCACTGACCTTTGGGAAGTATTTCGACATGTACATGGGTACCTTGGTCGTGTAGTGTATCTTGTAGACCAGGCCCATTGCAAGTTGCTGTACTCTGTCGTCTACTCTAAGCCATCCTAGGTTGTCAAAGTGGGCAGGGGTGAGGTGGGTTCTAGGAGTCAGGTCAAGCAGTAGTCTGACTAGTTTGTTTTGAGATGTTTGTAATCTTGTTTTTAGTGCCTTTGAGGTGCTTTGGTACCATGAGGTGCAAGCATAGTCGTAGTCTACTCTACTCTATGGTACTATTCTACTTTATCTCCATGTTGGGACATCCGGACTGCTGTGTCCGAACCAATCAGACGAGGCTCGCCAATACAACTGGTTTGTGGCTGATGGCCGACAGTGACGGTCCATGCTGCTTCATATCATGTAAAGAAATATGCAGTAACAGTTGACCCTTTCACTGCCGCACTGCCAAACGGTTGACCCTTTCACTGTGACAATACACACAGACGGTTAACCCTTTCGCTGCCACAGGACAGCAGGTTAACCCTTTCACTGCCACACGACAGCAGGTTAACCCTTTCACTGCCACACTACAGAAGGTTAACCCTTTACTATCACACTACAGAAGGTTAACCCTTTCACTACCACACTACAGAAGGTTATGTGATAGTAAAGGGTTAACCTTCTGTCGTGTGGCAGTGAAAGGGACTACAGTGTCTTCCGTGTTCATCGTTCTGTGAGGCAGAGACTCCTGCGCACACCGTGTTTTATTGTGTAAATGTTATTGTAAATAGTTTGAGCAAGTGTGCTGTAGAGAGACTATGTCTGGTTTGTTTATATTTCATTATTCATATGTCACAATAATTCAGCGCGCACATAAATGTCTAATCTTAAAACAGTAACTGCCTTGGACATGTTTTGTTTGTCGGGAGTTAATTGACGCAGGTGATGGTGATTAGTTGATCAGCCAAGTCTTGATTTAACACCAGGTGTGTTCATGAGGTTCTTTGTGATTTACAAGATCCAGTAATAAAACGGCAATATATTATTACTTATTAGCAATTATTTCTCATATATCAACACATAGCAATGTCTCTTCCTTTCGTGTACAAAACAGTAATTGCTATGTTACAGGCGCGCTATTTCTTTTCCTAGCCGCATTTCTGGCAGACGCTCTCTGATTGGCCACTGACTGACACTCTCTGATTGGCCACTGACACGTT
>NC_140175.1:2293627-2296127 GCF_963971535.1 Notolepis coatsorum | reverse complement strand
ACTACCACACTACAGAAGGTTAACACTTTCACTACCACACTACAGAAGGTTAACCCTTTCACTAACACACTACAGACGGTTAACCCTTTCACTGCCACACTACAGAAGGTTAACACTTTCACTACCAAACTACAGAAGGTTAACACTTTCACTACCACACTACAGAAGGTTAACCCTTTCACTACCACACTACAGAAGGTTAACCTTTCACTACCACACCACAGAAGGTTAACCTTTCACTACCACACTACAGAAGGTTAACCCTTTCACTACCACACTACAGAAGGTTAACCTTTCACTACCACACTACAGAAGGTTAACCCTTTCACTACCACACTACAGAAGGTTAACCTTTCACTACCACACTACAGAAGGTTAACCCTTTCACTACCACACTACAGACAGTTAACCTTTCACTACCACACTACAGAAGGTTAACCCTTTCACTACCACACTACAGACGGTTAACCTTTCACTACCACACTACAGAAGGTTAACTCTTTCACTAACACACTACAGACAGTTAACCTTTCACTACCACACTACAGAAGGTTAACCCTTTCACTAACACACTACATACGGTTAACCCTTTCACTGCCACACTACAGAAGGTTAACTCTATCACTAACACACTACAGACAGTTAACCTTTCACTACCACACTACAGAAGGTTAACCCTTTCACTAACACACTACATACGGTTAACCCTTTCACTGCCACACTACAGAAGGTTAACACTTTCACTACCACACTACAGAAGGGTAACACTTTCACTACCACACTACAGAAGGTTAACCTTTCACTACCACACTACAGAAGGTTAACCTTTCACTACCACACTACAGAAGGTTAACCCTTTCACTACCACACTACTGAAGGTTAACCTTTCACTACCACACTACAGAAGGTTAACCCTTTCACTACCACACTACAGAAGGTTAACCCTTTCACTACCACACTACAGAATGTTAACACTTTCACTGCCACACTACAGAAGGTTAACCTTTCACTACCACACTACAGCAGGTTAACCTTTCACTGCCACACTACAGAAGGTTAACCCTTTCACTGCCACACTACAGAAGGTTAACCCTTTCACTACCACACTACAGAAGGTTAACCTTTCACTACCACACTACAGAAGGTTAACCCTTTCACTACCACACTACAGCAGGTTAACCTTTCACTACCACACTACAGAAGGTTAACACTTTCACTACCACACTACAGAAGGTTAACCCTTTCACTAACACACTACAGAAGCTTAACCTTTCACTGCCACACTACAGAAGGTTAACCTTTCACTACCACACTACAGAAGGTTAACCCTTTCACTACCACACTACAGAAGGTTAACCCTTTCACTACCACACTACAGAAGGTTAACCCTTTCACTACCACACTACAGACGGTTAACCTTTCACTACCACACTACAGACGGTTAACCCTTTCACTACCACACTACAGAAGGTTAACCTTTCACTACCACACTACAGAAGGTTAACCCTTTCACTACCACACTACAGAAGGTTAACCTTTCACTACCACACTACAGCAGGTTAACCTTTCACTACCACACTACAGACGGTTAACCCTTTCACCACCACACTACAGAAGGTTAACCTTTCACTACCACACTACAGAGGGTTAACCCTTTCACTACCACACTACAGAAGGTTAACCTTTCACTACCACACTACAGAGGGTTAACCCTTTCACTACCACACTACAGAGGGTTAACCTTTACAGTTTGTAAGGATTACTCTACAGTTTGTAAGGATTACTGTAGTGGATTACTCTACAGTTTGTAAGCATTACTGTAGTGGATTACTCTACAGTTTGTAAGGATTACTCTACAGTTTGTAAGGATTACTCTACAGTTTGTAAGGATTACTCTACAGTTTGTAAGGATTACTGTAGTGGATTACTCTACAGTTTGTAAGGATTACTCTACAGTTTGTAAGGATTACTGTAGTGGATTACTCTACAGTTTGTAAGGATTACTCTACAGTTTGTAAGGATTACTCTACAGTTTGTAAGGATTACTGTAGTGGATTACTCTACAGTTTGTAAGGATTACTGTAGTATCCACTACAGTTTATAAGGATTACTCTACAGTTTGTAAGCATTACTGTAGTGGATTACTCTACAGTTTGTAAGCATTACTGTAGTGGATTACTCTACAGTTTGTAAGCATTACTGTAGTGGATTACTCTACCTCCCTGTGCTCGTCCTGTAGTTCAACAACTCCGACACCGGGCTGTTCACCATCTTCACCGGGAAGGACGACATCAAGAAGATCCATAAAGTCGACTCCTGGAACGGCCTGACGAAGGTGAGAGGTCAAAGGTCAAAGGTCAAATGTGAAGCAACGGAGGTCTCTGTTAGAGCCATATGAAATCCGTTTTTATTATTTTCCAAATTCCATTTGATTTTTTCCCAAATTCCGTTTTTTCCGTTTTAATATTTCAGAATTCTGTATTTAGCTTTTTATGCTCAT
>NC_140175.1:2283627-2288627 GCF_963971535.1 Notolepis coatsorum | reverse complement strand
AATGTCTTTTTTATTTGGGCCTCACAGGGTTAAAAGTACCCTGTGAGACCCACGGTTGCAAAATTACAAAATCACTTTTAGCCATTTAAAAAAATAATGTTTATTTAAAAAATGTTAAAGGGGAACTATTAACTATTATACTACTATTTACTATTTCTTTCACTATTTGGGCACTTTTACACAATTCCTGTGAGTCTATGGAACACCTAGGTTTTTTTTCAAAAAAAATGCATTGTTTTGTATTTCTAATCAAGTACTAAAAACCGCATTTTTCTACCTCAAGATCTTAAGCCGTTTTGAGGCTGGGCTCCAACCACTGTGTGGCCTGGTGCCAACTGCCACATCAACTGCCACATTATTATGCAGCTGAGAAATCTCTGACATCACAGATATGCACATTTTCAGATGATTCAGTTCAGTGAGGGTGAATATTGTGAGAGGAGAATTGGAAGAATTCGCCAATATGAGAATTAGAGACATATATCCTATTAATATAAGTCCACATAGCTAAGAAACAATGGTAAACACTGAAAAAGCCAGTTATAAGATAGTTCCCCTTTAAGCACATGTATAGTCAATTGGTCCTGTTGTTCAGCCTCACAATGCTATTTGATAGTAAATGTGTTTATATGTCCCACCCTCTGGCCTCTGAAGTTGCTAATTTCTTTTTAATTTGGGCCTCACAGGGTTAACCTCTTAAGCCCGAGATATACAGTAAAAGTGTATATTTTCAGCATTATGTTTGTTTACCAATTATTTTAATTTAAGTTATTAGTGAAATATAAGATTATAGAAATCTCAGGGCATTGAGTCGGAAACCGGCGCATATTGACAGGAGGAAGTGGCACAGCCAAAAGTGAGTGTAGTCTTTTGAAGGAAGAGACTCAGGGCTTTCAAATTTCGAAAAACTACCCTACCCAGCTCACACCAGCCCCTGTCAATCATCTGACTTCTGGATTTACTTTTTTATTTCTCTTATTTTTTGGGATTATCTCCCACAAACCTGAACGTTATTGCCATAAAACAGAACGCAGTTAGTTTCTCTACCTTTCTGTGAACGTCTTGCAAAAAACGGTGTTGCAATATGATGAAAAATGGTGGAGAAATTTACATTATAAAAAAGATGGCAGAATTCAGTACTGTATCTACAAAACCTTCTGTTTAATCATCTTCCCTTTATTCATTTGCTTAGATTTTTCAGGTCTGGTCAATTTTAGCATGGTGTTATTTACAGTCAAAGATATTTTTTTTTTAAATAGAATTGATATTCTCCTTTGGTTCATTACAATTTACTCAAGCCTAGTAACAGACACACTATTTCTGACACTGATCCATATGTCCCTAGATTCAGATACCAAGAACATGCAAATGGACCATTTAAAAAAAAATTGTAAATGTTTATTCTACGTCCTTATGGAATGAGTGACATAAAAAAAAAGGTAAAAAAAAAAAAAAAAAAAAAAATGTATGGATGGAAGAGCCGCACATTGACGGGCAAAGAGCCGCATGCGGCTCGCGAGCCGCGGGTTGGCCACCCCTGATCTAGATCAACATCCCATAATCGAAAACTGTCTACTCCAAGCTGATCGTCCAACGGCGCGAGGAAGATACGGTAAGATCCAGCGTTATTTTCTAACGTGTTCCATATAAACTGCTCTGATGATCATATGACCCACACTAGGTGAATGATATAACGTTGCCCACGGAATTATAAACGACCCCCCGCCCATCCGGTCATCATCAGATGATACGTAGTAACTTCTAGAAGTACCTCCAGTTGAAATTTTTTATCTGGCACCGATCGCTACCAAACTGTATTTGATCATCAATATAATGCATTTGGGGCTATAAATCAAGTTCTGGAGAAAGCTGCAGAAAACGATAAAAACATACTTATACTTTAGACCATATTTTAGTATGAATATGTGAATGAAAAAGTATAACGTTACTACACCCTGAACAATGGATATAGGACATTGAATGGGCCATAATAATGTCAATTTAGCAATAGAATTTAAAAAGTTATAGCCCTGCAAAGAAGGGGGACAAATAGAGCTGGCTAGGGATGGTAAATTATGAATTTAACCATGGCGATCAAAGTGTTAAATGGAATATATATATATAATGAAGCTACTGGGTAATATTCTAATCTGATGTATTTACAGTATTATTATGTACAGTGTTATTATGTACAATATTATTATGTACACTACACTATTATTATGTACACTAATAAGAGTAGGTACGGGATATATACAGATATAGATATAGTCTATACAGCATGTACAGTGCACAGAGCAGGTATGTAAACTGGATCAAATGACTTAGGGTTCCTCAAGTTTGTTCTGATCGAGGGAAATCAGCCTTTTCCTTTGATGCCTCTAACTCTTGGAATGTCCTTCAACTCTCTCTGAAGTTAGAGGTTCTCTCTTCATTTGGTCTGTTTAAACTAGAGGTGGGCATAGATACTTTTTTTTATCTAGATTAATCTATCGGCAATCCTGGAGTTAATCTAGATTAAAATGCCTCATTTGAAGTCTGCCGAAGGCATTCAAAATATGTGTGTGTTCTACCCAAATAATGACCAGAAGTAAGTCCTTACTTTTTCTTTCCTCCTTATGTTTCTCAGGCCAGGTGGCCCATTACACCATGAGCCCATCTCCCGTTTCCAAAATGCATTACAGACTGTTTGAAAAAGCTGTTTTGCTATGATAATTGGTAATGAAATATCAAAATAATGTTCAATAAGATGTACTTGTGTTTAATAAATTGTTTTATTCAGAACACAAACAATGTCACCAGTACAGTCACTCGGTAGCTATGTGACATGGCTTGACTCAATCAGTCCAATAGTGTACCAGGGATGGACATTTTTAAGAGAAATCCAGATCGATTGATCGCACGCTACACTCGAGTGATCGTGAATTACTCGTGGAGGAAAACGCTGTACAAAATAAACGTTTTTTCAGGTGTTTTAGACTTTGCTCTTTTATTTTGAAACCCCCCGACCGGAAGTATTGTTGTTATTGACGTTAGTGACTTGTTGTTATTGACGTTAGTGACTTGTTGTTATTGACGGTGCCTTGTTGTTATTGATGGTGACTTGTTGTTATTGACGTTAGTGACTTGTTGTTATTGACGTTAGTGACTTGTTGTTATTGACGGTGCCTTGTTGTTATTGACGGTGACTTGTTGTTATTGACGCGGTGCCTTGTTGTTATTGACGGTGCCTTGTTGTTATTGACGTTAGTGACTTGTTGTTATTGACGTTAGTGCCTTGTTGTTATTGACGGTGCCTTGTTGTTATTGACAGTGACTTGTTGTTATTGACGGTGACTTGTTGTTATTGACGGTGCCTTGTTGTTATTGACGTTAGTGACTTGTTGTTATTGACGTTAGTGACTTGTTGTTATTGACGGTGACTTGTTGTTATTGACGTTAGTGACTTGTTGTTATTGACGTTAGTGACTTGTTGTTATTGACTGTGACTTGTTGTTATTGACGTTAGTGACTTGTTATTATTGATGTGACTTGTTGTTATTGACGTTAGTGACTTGTTATTATTGACGGTGCCTTGTTGTTATTGACGTTAGTGACTTGTTGTTATTGACGTTAGTGACTTGTTATTATTGACGGTGACTTGTTGTTATTGACGTTAGTGACTTGTTGTTATTGACGTTAGTGACTTGTTGTTATTGACGGTGACTTGTTGTTATTGACGTTAGTGACTTGTTGTTATTGACGTTAGTGACTTGTTATTATTGACGGCGCCTTGTTGTTATTGACGTTAGTGACTTGTTGTTATTGACGTTAGTGACTTGTTGTTATTGACGGTGCCTTGTTGTTATTGACGGTGCCTTGTTGTTATTGACGGTGCCTTGTTGTTATTGACGGTGCCTTGTTGTTATTGACGTTAGTGACTTGTTGTTATTGACGTTAGTGACTTGTTATTATTGACGGTGCCTTGTTGTTATTGACGGTGCCTTGTTGTTATTGACGTTAGTGACTTGTTGTTATTGACGTTAGTGACTTGTTATTATTGACGGTGCCTTGTTGTTATTGACGGTGCCTTGTTGTTATTGATGGCGCCTTGTTGTTATTGACGGTGCCTTGTTGTTATTGACGGTGCCTTGTTGTTATTGACGTTAGTGACTTGTTGTTATTGACGTTAGTGACTTGTTGTTATTGACGGTGCCTTGTTGTTATTGACGGTGCCTTGTTGTTATTGACGGTGCCTTGTTGTTATTGACGTTAGTGACTTGTTGTTATTGACGTTAGTGACTTGTTATTATTGACGGCGCCTTGTTGTTATTGACGGTGACTTGTTGTTATTGACGGTGCCTTGTTGTTATTGACGTTAGTGCCTTGTTGTTATTGATGGTGCCTTGTTGTTATTGACGGTGCCTTGTTGTTATTGACGGTGCCTTGTTGTTATTGACGGTGACTTGTTGTTATTGACGGTGCCTTGTTGTTATTGACGGTGCCTTGTTGTTATTGACGGTGCCTTGTTGTTATTGACGGTGACTTGTTGTTATTGACGGTGCCTTGTTGTTATTGACGGTGCCTTGTTGTTATTGACGGTGCCTTGTTGTTATTGACGGTGCCTTGTTGTTATTGACGGTGCCTTGTTGTTATTGACGGTGCCTTGTTGTTATTGACGTTAGTGCCTTGTTGTTATTGACGGTGCCTTGTTGTTATTGACGTTAGTGCCTTGTTGTTATTGATGGTGCCTTGTTGTTATTGACGGTGCCTTGTTGTTATTGACGGTGCCTTGTTGTTATTGACGGTGACTTGTTGTTATTGACGGTGCCTTGTTGTTATTGACGGTGCCTTGTTGTTATTGACGGTGCCTTGTTGTTATTGACGGTGCCTTGTTGTTATTGACGGTGCCTTGTTGTTATTGACGTTAGTGCCTTGTTGTTATTGACGGTGCCTTGTTGTTATTGACGTTAGTGCCTTGTTGTTATTGACGGTGCCTTGTTGTTATTGACGTTAGTGAC
>NC_140175.1:2208627-2278627 GCF_963971535.1 Notolepis coatsorum | reverse complement strand
CGAGCAGAGCTGGCGAGGGAACACAGGTGGACAGAAATTAAAAATCTTCAACCTGAAGACCAGCTGATTCTTAAAACTTGGAACGAGCTTCCTGTGACATACCACACAATGCAGCGTGAGTATTGCCGTATTGACCATGTTTGGCTCTACATATGCATGTGGGCAGTCATTCTCGCATATGAGGAACATTAAGACCAACCTACGCTCACGTTTAACTGATGGAAGCCTCAGCGCCTGCATGAAGCTCAACCTCACCACGTATGAACCAGATTACAAGGCCATCAGCAAAACCATGCAGCACCAGAAGTCGCATTAAAAGTAAGACATATTTAATTTATTATACGTTAAAAATACTATATGGCTCTCAATGAAATATATTTAGAAATATTTGGCTTTTATGGCTCTCCCAGTCAAAAAGGTTCCTGACCCCTCTTGGGGAAATTCGGGTGTCAAAGCAAAATGGGGGGGGGGATTCTGCGATTTATTTTTACAATTAATTGCGAATATTTTCATGTTGAGCTATATAATGTTGATGAATACGCACAGAAAGGTACACCGTGCAAATGTTAATGCTTTATTTGTTTTAAAACGAGACGATTTAAACGAGACGAGTAAACTCGTTTTTGGCGCAAGATGTGTTAAGGGGATGCAGACCAGAGAAAGACTTTCGTCTTGTTTACATCAGGGTCCACCATTTTCAATTCATCATAACATACACGACATACAGATAGACAGTACTGCTACATCTATACATTTATGACTTACCAGATTTACAAATACAGTACTGTTTGTGATACAAAAAAAGAGTCTAAAAAAGAGAGTATATACATTTGACGAAGAAACTGTACATTGGAGGAGGTTGGGTAAGTGGGGTGGGGTGGGGAGGGGGGGGCAACTGTACATTGGAGGTGGGTGGGGGGTAACTGTACATTGGATTATTGACGAAACCTTACTTGGTCCCAAGAAGAGGGTCTCGTGTATTATTGGCTTAGGACATTTACTGTACATTGGAGGGGGTTGGGTTAGGACATTTACTGGGGCCAGTTTCGAATTGCAGACTCCCCGTTAGGGATGGGTACCTTTCACATTTGAACCGATACGGTACCGGTACCGGTACCTGTGAATCGATACCGGTACCCAACGGTACCTTTTTTCTGTACTTTATTCTCAAGAAATTTAATTTACCTACCTCAGTTGTGGAAAAAAAAATCCAAACTTCAAATAACTACAATTTCGACAGTTTTCGGCTTGCCATTGCTCCGACTGCTTTGTTGTTGAATCAAGTCAAATCCTAGGTAAGCATATATTGTGCGTGTGAACGTTGACATGAAAAGAAAAAAGTAAAAAAAAAAAAAAAGAAAAAAAAGAATCTGTATCTCACTTGATTCGATACTCGGTAGTACCGACGTGTTTCGGTTCGGTACCTCAAAAGTACCGAATTCGGTACCCATCCCTACTCCCCGTAGGTGCTCTTTGAGAGTGGTTTTGTGTGAGAGGTGAGAGGGGTTCTCCAGGATGTTTGTTATATTCATCTCCACCAGGCAAAAGCAAAGGTGGATGAAACTCGGTTCATTGTGGTCCAGGGATAGACCTGCGGGTGGCCTCCCCACAGCGCACCCTGCTGGCGGCCTGCCCACAGCACACGTCCAGTGTTTACCAGGAGAACTCACTCATGAAATACAATAGTAGAGTAGCTACTAACTGCTGTCACGTTAACCCTTTCACTGCCACATGACAGAAGGTTAGCCCTTTACTATCACACGACCGACGGGCGATGCTCCATCATTAGCATCATTAGCTCCGCAAATGCGGAGCTAATGATGCTAACGATGGAGCATCGCCGTCGGTTGTGTGATAGTAAAGGGCTAACCTTCTGTATTGTCACAGTGAAAAGGGTTAACCGGCTGTCGTGTGGCAGTGAAAGGGTTAATGTTCTGGCTGATCAAGGCAGCTTGTTTCTCACTGCTGTTATGATTATTATGTGTCGTCATGTCTTCACAGATCACTGCTGTTATGATTATTATGTGTCGTCACGTCTTCAGAGATCACTGCTGTTATGATTATTATGTGTTGTCATGTCTTCACAGATCACTGCTGTTATGATTATTATGTGTCGTCATGTCTTCAGAGATCACTGCTGTTATGATTATTATGTGTTGTCATGTCTTCAGAGATCACTGCTGTTATGATTATTATGTGTTGTCATGTCTTCACAGATCACTGCTGTTATGATTATTGTGTGTTGTCATGTCTTCAGAGATCACTGCTGTTATGATTATTATGTGTCGTCATGTCTTCAGAGATCACTGCTGTTATGATTATTGTGTGTTGTCATGTCTTCAGAGATCACTGCTGTTATGATTATTATGTGTCGTCATGTCTTCAGAGATCACTGCTGTTATGATTATTATGTGTTGTCATGTCTTCACAGATCACTGCTGTTATGATTATTATGTGTCGTCATGTCTTCAGAGATCACTGCTGTTATGATTATTATGTGTCGTCATGTCTTCAGAGATCACTGCTGTTATGATTATTATGTGTCGTCATGTCTTCAGAGATCACTGCTGTTATGATTATTGTGTGTTGTCATGTCTTCAGAGATCACTGCTGTTATGGTCCACGGCTCTATGGATTTTGCAGATACTATATTGATCGGAGTGCAGACCATGTGTATCACGTGCAGCAGATCATCCCTGAGCTTGTTGTTTTATTATCTCGTTCTGCAGAGTCGGTCTCTGATGAACCTCTGATGTGTTTATTGATCTAAGACCCAGAGGTCGCAGAGGTCACCAGGAGAGAAGAACAACACGTTTCACCTCTGTGTGAACTATGACCCTACCTGGCATGGCAGTCTGTGCCTTTGACATGTCCCTCTCTGTCCTCACAGCTAACCGGTGTCTCTCTCTCTCTCTCTCTCTCTCTCTCTCTCTCTCTCTCTCTCTCTCTCTCTCTCTCTCTCTCTCTCTCTCTCTCTCTCTCTCTCAAGTTTCAAGTTGTTTCAAGTTTCTTTAATAGTTGTCATACAGAAGTACAGAATACTTTCATACAAAATGCTTCTTACTGTTACGCTCCAGAGACTGTGCTAGACAAGATAGTATCAAATAACATAGTATAGCATGTAATTTAGAAGAAGAAAATGAGGTCACAGTGTTCGGTATAGACATATGTACAATGTTCTGAGTTACCATATAATATACAATACTATGCAGTGTACTAATGTACAGTACTATATAGTGCAAAGCAGAAATGGGATGAGGTACAATTTAGGTACAATTTACAGTAAGGTGTACGAGTTGTAGTGCAATCCTTCATCAATAAATATAAAGTGTGGGGAGTGGGTGCTACAGTGTGTTTGTTTAAAGTGGGTGTGTGCTATAAAGTGTGTGGAGTGGGTGCTACAGTGTGTTTGTTTAAAGTGAGTGTGTGCGTGTGGATGTGTGTGCTATGTGCGTTTGGTGGTTGTTGTTGTGTAGTGTTCATCTCTCTCTCTCTCTCTCTCTCTCTCTCTCTCTCTCTCTCTCTCTCTCTCTCTCTCTCTCTCTCTCTCTCTCTCTCTCTCTCTCTCTCTCCTCACAGCTAACTGGTCTCTCTCTCTCTCTCTCCTCACAGCTAACTGGTCTCTCTCTCTCTCTCCTCACAGCTAACTGGTCTCTCTCTCTCTCTCCCTCCTTCCTCACAGCTAACTGGTGTCTCTCTCTCTCTCTCTCTCTCTCTCTGTCCTCACAGCTAACCAGTGTCTCTCTCTCTCTCTCTCTCTCTGTCCTCACAGCTAACCAGTGTCTCTCTCTCTCTCTCTGTCCTCACAGCTAACCAGTGTCTCTCTCTCTCTCTCTCCTCACAGCTAACCGGTGTCTCTCTCTCTCTCTCTCTCTCTCTCTCTCTCTCTCTCTCTCTCTCTCTCTCTCTCTCTCTCTCTCTCTCTCCTCACAGCTAACTGGTGTCTCTCTCTCTCTCCTCACAGCTAAGCGGTGTCTCTCTCTCTCTCTCTCCTCACAGCTAAGCGGTGTGTCTCTCTCTCTCTCCTCACAGCTAACCGGTGTCTCTCTCTCTCTCTCTCTCTCTCTCTCTCTCTCTCTCTCTCTCTCTCTCTCTCCTCACAGCTAACTGGTGTCTCTCTCTCTCTCCTCACAGCTAACTGGTGTCTCTCTCTCTCCTCACAGCTAACTGGTCTCTCTCTCTCTCTCTCTCTCTCTCTCTCTCTCTCCCTCTCTCTCTCTCTCTCTCTCTCTCTCTCTCTCTCTTTCTCCTCACAGCTAACTGGTGTCTCTCTCTCTCTCTCTCTCTCTCTCTCTCTCTCTCTCCTCACAGCTAACCGGTGTCTCTCTCTCTCTCTCTCTCTCTCCTCACAGCTAACTGGTGTCTCTCTCTCTCTCTCTCTCTCTCTCTCCCTCTCTCTCTCTCTCTCCTCACAGCTAACTGGTGTCTCTCTCTCTCTCTCTCTCTCTCTCCTCACAGCTAACTGGTGTCTCTCTCTCTCTCTCTCTCTCCCTCTCTCTCTCTCTCTCCTCACAGCTAACTGGTGTCTCTCTCTCTCTCTCCTCACAGCTAACTGGTGTCTCTCTCTCCCTCTCTCTCTCTCCACAGCTGAGCGGAGTCCCTCTGAACGTCTCGATCCGCCTGCAGCTCAACCTCTACATCAAGGAGGTGGAAGGAATCTCGTACGTTATTATTACACATCTATTAAATCTATTATATCTATTTTTTTTTTCCACTTTTTCTCCATTTTTCTATATTTTCTCCCATCCCAATTTAGTATCATCCAATTCAACCCTCCCCTGTCACGGACGCTGTTTCTTGCCTCCCACAAGCCGGCTGCAATGTGGACTAAGTCATACATAGCACAAGTCCCCTCCGGTACTCGAGGTAACAGCAGTCGCATCTTTTCACCTGCGCTGCTCGATCTCTCAGTGGCGAGGAGTAACGCGTGGGAGGCTCACGCTGCCCCCGACACTTCCTGATTCTACTGCGCAGGCGCACCAACCGACCTGTAGGAGTCGCTGTCCACAACGCCCGATCCCCACCCATCAGTTTCCCACCCCCTAAATACGGCCAATGTGTATTAGTACGGACGACCAGCTAAACTGAAAGCAATGTGGAGCGCTGGGCTCGAACAGGCGAGCCCAGCGTCTCCAGATTTCGTGGCGAGCGCATTGCCCACTACGCCACGTAGCCGCCCTTAAATCTATTATATCTTAATCTTATGTAAGGGATAATGTATAGCTACGAGGTCATTGTCGCAAAATAATTGACCGACACGGAGTTTAAAATACCGAGCCGCCTCGGCGAGGTGTTTTAAACGTCAGTGAAGGTCAATTATTTTGCGACAATGATCGAGTATAGCTATACATTATCCCGCTTATTACATGGCTAACTTACTAACAATATACCTAATTAATTTTACATCGACTCGCAACACTGGTTCTGGCTCCGCTCGTCGCTCCGCCCCCTGTCATCGCCGGCAGCAGAACACCGGCAGTGTCTAATTGCACTGAAACAGTGTGTGTCAGTGGGCTTGATTGCGAACAGCTGCGCACAGCGGTCATTATTGTCCCACAGCGGTCATTATTGTCTGATAACTGACCTCTGACGCGCGCTATTGACCAATCACAAGCAAGCATTTCGGCAAATGTGAAAACGCCATGTAATAATATTACATATCTATTATATCTTAATCTTATTATATCTTAATCTTATTATATCTATTATATCTTAATCTTATTATTACATATCTATTCTATCTTAATCTTATTATATCTATTCTATCTTATTATTATATCTATTGTATTTATTATATCTGAATCTTATTATTATATTTATTCTATCTATTCTATCTGAATCTTATTATTATATTTATTCTATCTATTCTATCTGAATCTTATTATTATAGCTATTGTATTTATTCTATCTTAATCTTATTATTATATTTATTCTATCTATTCTATCTGAATCTTATTATTATATCTATACTATCTATTATATCTCCATCTTATTATACTATCTATTCTATCTGAACGTTATGGTCACATGTTCTCCTGATGCACCCTGGGAACACGGGCTCTTCCTGCCTCTGTTCCCGCTCAGGAAGTGGATGTGAACAGAACTGTTTGTGTTCCTGCAGAGAAACGGGAAAGATCTCTGAGGTGGTGATGCCCATGATTTGGTTTCAGGAGGTAAGTAGCTCGGGTCCCGTTACCATCTGACCTCCTTAACCCTTAAACCCTAACGCCCTTTGACCCCTCGTCCCGTTGGAGCCCTCGTTTCTCTGTATTTACTGTATGTACAGTGTATTTAGGAATCCACACCTCCTCCCTTTCCCATATGTTTCTGAGAGACCCCTCTCAGACATGTAGTTAACCCTTTCACTGCCACACGACAGCCGGTTAACCCTTTCACTGTGAGCAATACAGAAGGTTAGGCCTTTACTATCACACAACCGACGGCGATGCTCCACCATTAGCGTCATTAGCTCCGCTAATGGTGGAGCATCGCCGTCGGTTGTGTGATAGTAAAGGGTTAACCTTCTGTCGTGTGGCAAGTGAAAGGGTTAAAGAAACACACCTACATTATGTGAAACATGCTCGCCGTCTTCTCCAGAGTCGGACAAGAAGATGGATACCAGTTTGCTCTCTGTACGTTCAGTAGAAAGCTATCCGACTGCAAGCTAGCCTAGCTTAGCGCAAAATTAATGGAAGCTGTTGGGCCAAAAACACCTCTCTCGGAGTTTTAAGCTGTAGGCTAGTGGTCCATATCAGCATCCACATTAATTTGTGCTAAGCTAGGCTAACGTGCAGCCGGATAGCTTTCTACTGAACGCACAGAGAGAGGAAACTGGTCTCTATCTTCATGTCTGACTCCTGGCCATAATGTTGACGTGTTCCTTTAATTAAGGATCAGAGCACTGGTCAGGTGTGGTGTCTGGTCAGGTGTGGTGTCTGGTCAGGTGTGGTGTCTGGTCAGGTGTGGTGTCTGGTCAGGTGTGGTGTCTGGTCAGGTGTGGTGTCTGGTCAGGTGTGGTGTCTGGTCAGGTGTCTGGTCAGGTGTGGTGTCTGGTCAGGTATGGTGTCTGTACAGGTGTCTGGTCAGGTATGGTGTCTGGTCAGGTATGGTGTCTGGTCAGGTATGGTGTCTGGTCAGGTGTGGTGTCTGGTCAGGTGTGGTGTCTGGCCAGGTGTGGTGTCTGGTCAGGTGTGGTGTCTGGTCAGGTGTGGTGTCTGGTCAGGTGTGGTGTCTGGTCAGGTGTGGTGTCTGGTCAGGTGTGGTGTCTGGTCAGGTATGGTGTCTGGTCAGGTGTGGTGTCTGGTCAGGTGTGGTGTCTGGTCAGGTGTGGTGTCTGGTGTCTGGTCAGGTGTGGTGTCTGGTCAGGTGTGGTGTCTGGTCAGGTGTGGTGTCTGGTGTCTGGTCAGGTGTGGTGTCTGGTCAGGTGTGGTGTCTGGTGTCTGGTCAGGTATGGTGTCTGGACATTATACAGTGTATATTCAGACAGATATATATATATATATGCAGTAAATATTTACATCCCGGTCGACATCACAGATGTGAGAAGAACCTTCTTGAAAAGTCCACGACGTGTCTTGTCTTCTCGTCCCTCTGCTCTGTCTTCCTCCTCGTCGCTCCATCTCCCAGAGTGGATACATCGACGGCCCCATCGTCGACACCTTCTACACCATGATGGTGGTGCTGCCGGCGGTGATGGAGTACACGCAGTACAGCTGCATCGCCCTCGGCCTGCTCACCGTGGCGCTGGCCGTGCTGGTGTTCCGGCGACAGAGGAAGAAGGTGAGCCACCGCTCTGCATGTAGCCTGCGCCTGCGCCCGCTCCGTACTGTCCATAAGAGTGTGTGTGTGTGTGTGTGTGTGTGTGTGACAGTGTGTGTGACAGTGTGTGTGACTATGTATGTGTGTGTGTGACAGTGTGTATGTGACAGTGTGGATGTGACGGTGTGACAGTGTGTACGTGTTGCAGAATTGTAGATTAGTTCAAATTAGAATTTCAGCGTCACAAAAGGTCTTTAAGTGAGACTAGTGATGCACGATATATCGGCCGCCGATATAATATCGGCCGATATGGCAGTTTTTTTACACATCGGTATCGGTCCGATATCAAGATAGGGCCGATATTATTATTTTTTTTTTTTTTTTTTTTACATGTTTTGGCCTTAAATAGTTTAAAAATATCTGTCATTTCTGAAAATAAGTTACAAAAGTTTTTAAAAAAATGCGTTTTGGAAAATAGCTCTTTATTTGATTATCATAAAGTGTTTTCTATACAGAGATATCGACATCGGTAAATATTGGTATCGGCCAGAACAGCAATATTAATATCGGTTATCGGTATCGGCCACAATTTTCACATCGGTGCATCACTAAGTGAGACATATGGGCGCATAATAATATGTACCACTCCTAGGGATGGGTACCTTTCACATTTGAACCGATACCGGTACCCAACGGTACCTTTTTTCGGTACTTTAAAAAAAAATAAAGTTTTCGGCTTGTCATTGCTCCGACTGCTTTGTTGTTGAATCAAGTCAAATCCTAGGTAAGCATATATTGTGCGTGTGAACGTTGACATGAAAAGAGAAAAGTAAAAAAAAAAAAAAAAAAAGTAAAAAAAAAAATTTATAAATTCTTTTATTTTTAATTTTTTTTTAATTTTTTTTTCGGTTTCTCACTTGATTCGATACTCGGTAGTACCGACGTGTTTCGGTTCGGTACCTCAAAAGTACCGAATTCGGTACCCATCCCTAACCACTCCAGCTACGTACATAGACTCAGCCAAACCACTCTGTTATCCACCGTGGTCTGAGCGGACCGGCGCTGCCCGGCGGCTGTGTAGACGGACCAGGCCCGGTGGGTGGCTGTGTAGACGGACCAGGCCCGGCGGCTGTGTAGACGGACCAGGCCCGGCGGCTGTGTAGACGGACCAGCGCTGCCCGGCGGCTGTGTAGACGGACCAGGCCCGGTGGCTGTGTAGACGGACCAGGCCCGGCGGCTGTGTAGACGGACCAGGCCCGGTGGCTGTGTAGACGGACCAGCGCTGCCCGGCGGCTGTGTAGACGGACCAGGCCCGGCGGCTGTGTAGACGGACCAGGCCCGGTGGGTGTGTTGTAGACGGACCAGGCCCGGCGGCTGTGTAGACGGACCAGGCCCGGCGGCTGTGTAGACGGACCAGGCCCGGCGGCTGTGTAGACGGACCAGCTCTGGCTCTAATGTAGGTAATCATGGTGATAATAACCATGTCCTGTACGGTTATCTTTAGAGCCGCGTGCCTCGTCCTCTCGGTTCACAGTGCGGTCGGTCGTGAGATAATCAGCCTCTCTCTCTCACAGACGTGAACTCTGGACGACAAGGCCCCAGATCACCAGGTTTGCCTGGAGTCGCCCTTTCGCCCACAGGGAGCAGACGGCACCACGTGTTCTGTCATTATGACTCGACTCTTTTGTTGTGGATATTATAATAATAATAATAATGCATTTGATTTAAAGGCGTCTTTCAGAGCACCCAAGGTCGCCGGCGTACAGGGTTAAAAACAAATACAATTACACACAGTAAAAAACACAGTATTACAGAGTTACATAGCAGTTATAATAAACTTACAATTTAAAATAAAAATGAAAGTGAATATGCCAGAATGAACAGATGTGTTTTGAGACGGGGAAACAAAGGCGGGGAGGTGGTCTATTGCACGGATGTCTTGTGGGGGGATTCCAGAGGCGGGGGGCAGAGCGGGAGAAGGCTCTGGATCCCATGGTAGTCAGACAGGAAGGGGGAGTGACACGTTGGAAGGAAGAGGAGGATCTGAGCGACCGAGAGGGAGTGTAGGACTGGAGGAGTTCTGTGAGATGAGGAGGGGCTATAGGTTCTGGAGGGCCTTGAAGGTGAGCAGTAATACCTTGTAGTCGGTGCGTGACTCGACAGGCAGACGGTGAAGTTGGTGGAGAACACGATGGTGCTCTTTGTTGTGGATCTATTGTGATGTTTCTTCTTGATCTGTGAAGCCCACGGGGGCAAGTCGTTGTGATTCCCGGCTATACAGGACGCCTATCGTAAAGAGTAGGGGGTTCTCCAACGTTATACAGCTATACAGGACGCCTATCGTAAAGAGTAGGGGGACTCAGGGACTCGATCACAGGGGTTCCCCGACGTTCCTGGCCAAATTCCCAATCAGGTCTCTGACATCACGGCCACCTAATCATCCCTTCCCCTTAATTGGCTGATATCAATCCCTGTCTCCTGAGCCGTTCAGCCATTGTGTAGTGTGATGTGTGGTGCCAGTGTATGGTAGTCAGTGTGTAGTGTGATGTGTGCCTGGTGCCAGTGTATGGTAGTCAGTGTGTAGTGTGATGTGTGGTGCCAGTGTATGGTAGTCAGTGTGTAGTGTGATGTGTGCCTGGTGCCAGTGTATGGTAGTCAGTGTGTAGTGTGCCGGGTGCCAGTGTCTGGTAGTCATTGTGATGTGTGCCTAGTGCCAGTGTATGGTAGTCATTGTGTAGTGTGATGTGTGCCTGGTGCCAGTGTATGGTAGTCATTGTGATGTGTGCCTGGTGCCAGTGTATGGTAGTCAGTGTGATGTGTGCCTAGTGCCAGTGTATGGTAGTCATTGTGATGTGTGCCTGGTGCCAGTGTATGGTAGTCATTGTGATGTGTGCCTGGTGCCAGTGTATGGTAGTCAGTGTGTAGTGTGATGTGTGCCTGGTGCCAGTGTATGGTAGTCAGTGTGTAGTGTGGTGTGTGCCTGGTGCCAGTGTATGGTAGTCAGTGTGTAGTGTGATGTGTGCCTGGTGCCAGTGTATGGTAGTCAGTGTGTAGTGTGGTGTGTGCCTGGTGCCAGTGTATGGTAGTCAGTGTGTAGTGTGATGTGTGCCTGGTGCCAGTGTATGGTAGTCAGTGTGTAGTGTGGTGTGTGCCTGGTGCCAGTGTATGGTAGTCAGTGTGTAGTGTGATGTGTGCCTGGTGCCAGTGTATGGTAGTCAGTGTGTAGTGTGATGTGTGCCTGGTGCCAGTGTATGGTAGTCAGTGTGTAGTGTGATGTGTGCCTGGTGCCAGTGTATGGTAGTCAGTGTGTAGTGTGATGTGTGCCAGTGTATGGTAGTCAGTGTGTAGTGTGGTGTGTGTGTCTGGTGCCAGTGTATGGTAGTCAGTGTGTAGTGTGATGTGTGCCTGATGCCAGTGTATGGTAGTCAGTGTGTGTGTAGTGTGATGTGTGCCTGATGCCAGTGTATGGTAGTCAGTGTGTAGTGTGGTGTGTGCCTGGTACCAGTGTTGGCAGCCATTGAGCCTGCATAGCCCAAGGTTGGGTGCTACCAGTGGTGGTGAAGGAGGCAATTTCCACCCTACATTGTAAAGTGGGGCGGCTATGGCTCAGGGGTAGAGCGGGCGTCCAATGATCGAAGGGTTGGTGGTTCGAATCCCGCTCAAGCCCATGTCCATCCCATTGCCGTTGTGTCCTTGGGCAAGACACTTAACCTACTTGCCTCGTATGAATGTGTATGAATGTTGGTGGTGGTCGGAGGGGCCGTAGGCGATGATTATTCGCCACGCTTCCGTGAGTCTGCCTCAGGGCAGCTCTGGCTGCAGTTGTAGCTTACCACCACCGGTATGACTGTGTATGAACGAATAATGGACTCTGTGAAGCGCTCTGAGTCAGAGAAGAGCGCTATATAAATCCAATCCATTATTATTATTATTATTAAAGCGCTTTGCATGTCTAGAAAAGCGCTATATAAATGTAATGAATTATTATTATACAAATACATTTGATTTGATTTTGGCGAGGCTAGGTAGAGAATAGTACCTTCCTCGCCTGAGTACAGAAGATCCTAATTTTCTTTTTTTATCTACTTTTTTTCTCCCATTTTCTATTTTTCTCCCATCCCAATTTTCGTATCGTCCAATTCTACCCTCCCCTGTCTCGAACGCTGTTAGACCATGCCTCCCACAAGCCGGCTGCAATGTGGACGAAGCCTTGCATCACGTGTCCCCTCCGGTACTCGAGGAGGCAGCCGTCGCATCTTTTCACCTGCACAGCGCCATCTCTCAGCGGCGGGGGTCTGCGTGGGAGGGCACGCCGCCCCCGTCGCTTCCTGATTCTGCTGCGCAGGCGCACCAACCGACCTGTAGGAGTCGCTGTCCACAACGTCCGATCCCCACCCATCAGCTTCCCATCCCCTAATACTGCCAATTGTGTTAGTATGAACGACCAGCCAAGCTGATGGCAATGCGGAGAGCTGGGCTCGAACCCAGCGTCTCCTGCATTGGTGGCGAGCGCCTTGCCCACTGCACCACCTGGCCGCTCAAACCCGCTCAAATCTTGCTGAGACAAATTCCTTGTGTGTCTTGTCCTTGTTGGTCGGGAATGACATTGAAGAGAATGAAGATAAAAACAGATTTTATCGTGGGGAGACAGTGGTTCGGGAGGTGGAGCAGTCGTCTGGTAATCCAGAGATTCCTGGTTCGATTCCCGCTCCTCCCGGGCAGCGTGAGCCTCCCACGCGTTACTCCTCGCCACTGAGAGATCGAGCTGCGCAGGTGAAAAGATGCGACTGCTGTTACCTCGAGTACCGGAGGGGACTTGTGCTATGTATGACTTAGTCCACATTGCAGCCGGCTTGTGGGAGGCAAGAAACAGCGTCCGTGACAGGGGAGGGTTGAATTGGATGATACGAAATTGGGATGGGAGAAAAATAGAAAATGGGAGAAAAAGTGGATAAAAAAAAAAGAGTTGAATGGAGAATATTTTTCTCCTCAGCAGCTAACTGGTCTCTCTCTCTCTCTCTCTCCTCACAGCTGAGCGGAGTCTCTCTCTCTCTCTCTCTCTCCTAGCTAGCTGGCCTTCCGCGGGGTCATCCCTATGTTCCCCGGGTTCTATGTTCCCCGCTCCAGATAAAAAAGGGTCCTATGTTCCCCGGGTGCTAGATCAGCCATTCTCTCAAACAGCCAAACTCAATGCCTTACATTTGTGTTGTTAGTAGTCGCCACAGCGAACGGTAGAATTTCACCGGCACGTCGGAAACAAGAGATATGGAAAATAGCCCATATCCAATTACCAAATGAGAGAAATTCCAGTGAAATATTAGGCTTAAAAAAGGCTTGTGTTTGAGCTTAAAATGATTTATAGGCAGGCTATGTAATGAATGATATTGATAAATTAGGCCCTAGGCCTATATCAATTATTTTAAGCTCAAACAGATTCGCACATTAGGCCTATCAACATACTGTAGGACCCGGGGGAACATGGATATACGCTCCTGGCGTCCACTGGTTCGTTTTTATTTAAGCGAGATACAGAAGAGGGGAAATGACCAGATATCGCCTTATTTACTGCTCACTTTCAGAGC
Organism: Notolepis coatsorum; assembly: GCF_963971535.1. Lineage (NCBI taxonomy): Eukaryota > Metazoa > Chordata > Actinopteri > Aulopiformes > Paralepididae > Notolepis > Notolepis coatsorum. The sequence goes on along the minus strand of NC_140175.1, from coordinate 2,265,287 downwards.
TGCTGAATGACGACGGGTAGTCGGAAGTGTGTCTGTCTTGAGATACTATAGTTCTCTAGATACTATAGACCCTTCACTACCACACTACAGAAGAAGGTTAACACTTTCACTACCACACTAGTTTCAAGTTTCACGTTTCTTTAATAGTTGTCATACAGAAGTACAGAATACTTTTATACAAAATGCTTCTTACTGTTACGCTCCAGAGACTGTGCTAGACAAGATAAGTATGAAATAAAATAGTATAGCATGTAAAATAGAAGTAAGAATAGAGGTCACAGTGTTCAGTATAGACATATGTACAATGTTCGATGCAGAATAGAAGTAACTGAGTTACCATACAATATACAATATACTATGCAGTGTACTAATATACAATACTATATAGTGCAAAGCAGAAATGGGATGAGGTACAATTTAGGTACAATTTACAGTAAGGTGTACGAGTTGTAGTGCAAATCCTTTACCAATAAATATAAAGTGTGTTTAGGTGTTCTAAAGTGTGTAAAGTGGGTGCTGCAGTGTGTTGTTTGTTTAAGTGAGTGTGTGCGTGTGTGTGCTGTGTGCATTTGATGGTTGTTGTTGTTGCATAGTGTTTATTGTTCGTTGAGCAGCCTGATGGCCTGGGGATAGAAGCTTCTTCTGAGTCTTTCTGTGCTCGCCTTGAGACTCCGGTATCGCTTGCCTGACCGCAGACAGGGGACAGGGGAGAAGAGTCTGCCTGGCTCTGGTCAGGGCTTTGGAATCAGTTTTTGGTGTCTTTGTTTTTCCAGGAAGCTGTGGCAGAATGCATGTCCAGCGTGGTGCTGCAGAACCCGGGGGTTTGTCAAACACGCCTGAATGCCCCGTCTCAGGGACTCGATCACAGGGGAGGGGGACGTTGATCTAATGCCCCGTCTCAGGGACTCGATCACAGGGGAGCGGGACGTTGATCTAATGCCCCGTCTCAGGGCCTCGATCACAGGGCAGAGGGGCGTTGATCTAGTGCCCCGTCTCAGGGCCTCGATCACAGGGGAGAGGGGCGTTGATCTAGTGCCCCGTCTCAGGGCCTCGATCACAGGGGAGGGGGACGTTGATTTATTCATTTATTTTGACCATATTCACACGGCAGCCATTTTTAATCCCAACCTGAGCATGGCATGAGAGCAAAAGGGCCGGCATGTGAATATGGTCAACGAGGATGTTTTCTACCAGCCTCGTAGTAAATGTTACCCGCCTCCACTCGGGTCTGACAGGCTTTACTGGTTTGAAAACAACCATCCAGTGATTTGTATAATACAACCCTGTGCTGATCATTCATCTTCCAGAGTCATAATGTGTTTAAGGTGTTTAGTTTAGTTTTGTTGCATGTGTTGCCGCCAGTCCCTCAAATGTCTAGCAATCAAGCCAAATGTTACCACGCTCTGATTGGCCAATGAGAATCATTTAATCAACCGGTCACTTGTACACCGTGTCAGCTGCACGGACTGGGGGATCCACCCACTGCATGGGCTCTCTAATCTGATCCACAATCAGCTGATCCATACTCTTTATGATCCATTACTCTTTATGATCCATACTCTTTATGATCCATACTCTTTATGATCCATACTCTTTATGCAATCAGAGAAATATAAAGCTGCACACTGTGCTGCCTCCGACTGGACACGCTATAAATTCCCAATTCGAAAAATTCCTGTGTATTTTGTCCGATTGGCTGATTAGTAAAGAAAGTTTGGTCGTCTCTTAGGCGTCTGTGAAATACTCCGTAAAAGGTTCAGAAGCCCAGTAAACGCAGAAGGACAAATGTATCGTGAATGATTCAGGTGGGTTCATGTAAACACACACACACACCACTAAGGTACCCATGTACATGTCGAAATACTTCCCAAAGGTCAGTGAATACCACGACCACAACACCAGAGGGAGCTCCACAAATCATGTTCAACCCAGATTCGGCTCAAACAAGGGACTAAACACGTTTAGCAAATTATGCCACAACAATGTGGAACGCCCTACCCACAGCTGTAAAGGAATGTGAATCACTACCCACATTTAAAACCGCTCTCAAAGAACACCTACGGGAGGCCGCAATTAGAAACTGGCCCCGGTAAATGTCCAAACCGCCCCCCCCCCCCACCCAACCCAACCCCCTCCAATGTACAGTTTCTTCCCCCTCAAATGTATATACTCTCTTTTAGAAACTCTGTCTCTTAAAAACAGTACTGTATATTTGTATATCTTGTATGTCATAAATGTCTGGATGTAACAGTACTGTATATCTGTATGTCATGTATGTCATAAATGTCTTGATGAATTGAAAATGGGGGACCCTGATGTAAACAAGACGAAAGTCTTTCTCTGGTCTGCATCCCCTTAACAATTGTGTGTATTGAGCCGTACTGTATTGTACCCATTCTGCAATCTGTTAAAAACATGTTCAATCAATCAATCAAAAAACACACACACACACACACACGCACGCACGCACGCACGCACGCACGCACACAGACACACACACACACACACACACACACACACACACACACACACACACACACACACACACACACACACACACACACACACACACACACACACACACACACACAAACACATTGTATTCATTTATGAATTAATTCATGTTGTTGTTGTTTTTCCTCACCATGACTGTTTTCCCCCTGGGTTGGTTTAATCAGAGCCCATTGACTTGCAGTGAACCCTTCCTGTTCTCAAAGTGAGTGTTATCGGTGTGTAGAACCAGGAGAAGCAAGGGTCTGAAAACACCTCGTGTTTGATGACGACGACATGTGGTCGCTGGCAGCCGGCTCTCTGGGAGAACTGAAACAAACAGCGACATGTGAACATGATTAATTTAGTTCTCCGAGGATGTGTGCTTAGAGGAAGCGCTCTCCGCCTCCATGATATGCATGACCAGGGGTTATTATGTGGTGGTTAACATATTTACAGTTTCACTGTCAAACCCTGTGAGAGTTGGAAGCATGTGTCTGCATATCGGACAGGGTGCAGTTGTAAATGTACTGTTCAAAAAGCTAAGAAAGGGATTAAAAGGAGTGTGTATTTCTATTATTGGGGTTAACTTGTGGAACAATGCTGATGTACAGTTAAGAATGAGTCATTCGCTTTTGGTTTTTAAAAAAATGGTTTGTAAAGCTATTTTTGAAAACTACAAAGGTGAATAATACTGTTTTTTGCTATTTTCTTTTAGAATATTGTTTTTGAGTCTTAATTTAGTTAAGAATATAGGACAGGCATATATAAGCATTATGCTTCAGTCTGTACCTTTTCAGTCACTGTCAAATCAAATATTGTTAAATGATTGTGCATATTGTATTGTGTGAGATGAGTTTAAACTCACTCCTCTCACAAGTTGCTCTATTTAAACTCACTCTTCTCAGAAGTTGCTGCTTGCTCTATTTAAACTCACTCCTCTCAGAAGTTGCTCTATTTGAATGAATGAATGAATGAAAACTTTATTAACAGATTGCAGAATGGGTACAGTGCAGTACAGCTCAATACATACAATTGTTAAGGGGATGCAGACCAGAGAAAGACTTTCGTCTTGTTTCCACCAGGGTCCCCCATTTCCAATTCATCGTAACATATATGACATACATGACATACAGATAGACAGTACTGCTACATCTATACATTTATGACATACCAGATTTGCAATTACAGTACTGTATTTGTGATACAAAAAGAGTCCAGAAAGAACAGAGTATATACATTAGGCGTAGAAACTGTACATTGGATTGGGTAGGTGGGGGTGGGACTGTACATTGGAGGTGGTTGGGGGGGGGGGGGGGTAGGAGTGGGGGGGGGGGGGGGGGGGGGGGTTGGGTAGGAGTGGGGGGGGGGGGGGGGTTGGGTAGGAGGGGTGGGTGGGGGACACTGTACAACTGTACAAACAACACTGTACATTGGATTATTGACAAGACCATACTTGGTAATTTACTGTACATTGGCGGGGGTTGTGCTCGGACATTTACAGGGGCCAGTTTCGAGTTGCAGTCTCCCTTAGGTGTTTTTTGAGAGAGTTTTTGAAAGTGGGTAGTGATTCACATTCCTTTACAGCTTTAAACTCACTCTTCTCAGAAGTTGCTCTATTTAAACTCACTCCTCTCAGAAGTTGCTCTATTTAAACTCACTCCTCTCAGAAGTTGCTCTATTTAAACTCACTCCTCTCAGAAGTTGCTCTATTTAAACTCACTCCTCTCAGAAGTTGCTCTATTTAAACTCACTCCTCTCAGAAGTTGCTCTATTTAAACTCACTCTTCTCAGAAGTTGCTCTATTTAAACTCACTCTTCTCAGAAGTTGCTCTATTTAAACTCACTCTTCTCAGAAGTTGCTCTATTTAAACTCACTCTTCTCAGAAGTGTATTCCTCTGAATCAGAGTCATTCAATCAATCAAACCAGTGGAGAGCTTATGGCTGCATCCCCGAACTGACCACCATTAACCAAGATTCAAGAGAGAGAGAGAGAGAGAGATTCAAGAGTTTTCACTCATCACATCACTACCAGGGCATACAGTGAAATGCGGTTGGCCATGCCCGCTTCGATTGTGCAATAAAAACAATAGTAATAATAATAAAAAAGATAACTAGATTAGACATGGTAAATAGACATGTTAATAAATCGCTTAAAGGCACTGGATCCTATGTACATACCATATACGATGTGCAGTTTTTCTTCCATGTCCCTATGATATACTTGCTGTTACTAACTATACTATACAACAATCACAACCTTATTAACCTTATTCTTTGCAGCGTTCGACTGCAGTGAATGACAAGCCACCGGCTTCTTTTTGTCCTGGAGCGTGACTTGATGTGAACTAGGGACGTCCGATATTATCGGCCGATATTGGCATTAAAATATAATGTCGGAAATTATCTGTATAGTTTTTTTTTTTGTTTTTTTTACATTTATTTAACCTTTATTTACCGAGGCAAGCAAGTAAGGACAAATTCTTATTTTATTCTATTCTCTATTGTCAAAAGTATGCATAATGTTGTGTTAATTCCACGACAAGAGATATGTAATGTTAATTACCTGAAATTATTCAGTTTTTTGGGGGGGGGGGGGGGGACCCTGCATATATCGGTATCGGTTGATATCGGTATCGGAAATTAAGAGTTGGACAATATCGGTATATCGGATATCGGTAAAAAAAGCCAATATGAATAAAGATAATGTTGATAGCGGCCAGAAAAGCAATAACAAGACTGTGGTACAAAGAAGACCCACCGACAATAGCACAATGGGTAGGAATAGTGGAGGAGATACAGGATATGGAGAGGATAACACACATGCTGAGGTTACAGGAAGAGAAATTTGGAGAAAGATGGGGAAAGTGGGAGGATTACAAGGGGAACGAAAACGACATCACAGAGGAAGAACCAAATGCATCACAAGAGGGCGAAGGGTAAAGGAGGAAAGATGTTCAAGGAGGGTCTCTGAACCCATGTCACACACTTTTGACTTAGTTAGTATTTTCTGATTTTATTTTTATTTTTTTTGGGCATTACAATTGTATTACATTTTTTGTACTTTATTATTTATGTCTGTTTAACAATGTTGTATTAATAATCAAGGAAGATGTGGTTTGTAAATGGGTGAATCAAAAGGCAAAGAGAAATTTAGTATAAAAGAAATAGAAAGGGCGAAGGATAAGAGAAGAAGGAAATTCAAGGAGGGTCACTGGACCCATACCATACATATTTACCTTAGTCAGTATCTAATCCTTTTGAGTAGGTATTAAATTTGTCTATACCTGTTCAAGGGCGGTATACAATCAGTCTTTGTATTAAGTGCCTGGAAAAACAACTGTAGTGGAAACATATAACCAACAATGCTATTCATGTAACCATTTATGTTCACTGCATTCTTTCATGTTATGTTATGGGATCCATTTTTGTGTAAGTGTTGTTTGTCTATAAATGTTAATAAAAATTTAAGTAAAAAAAAAAAAAAAAAACAAAAAACAATATGGAACATCCCTAATGCGAACCCATTGTTCTCTCAGCTTGTGTTGTGGGTCCTGATCTCTGAAACATCTCCCTGACGCTGGCTGTCCTCTCTCTCTCTCTGGTCCCAATGCAGGCCCACGACTGTGGGGAGGCTTCCAAGTCCGACGCACGAAGCCCCCTGCTGCCAGTCGATACGGACCGATGATCAACACACACTCACACTCACAGGCTTCCAATAACGGTGACTGTACCGTTCCCACGATGTGCAAGAGTTCGTTTGGACGGTCTGCCTTCTCCGTTAACTAACGGGGCAAACTCATGGAACTCTCTGCCTGCTCGCTTAAAACTGGAGTCCCAATGCCAACGTCTTCAGCAGAGGACTCGAGGTGCGGCTGAAATCAATGCAGCAGTGCTGCTCACGTGTGTAGAAGCGGACTGGTTTTGTTGTTTTGATCACGGACTCTTGCTCTGGTAACTATTTGTTCTGATTTGTGATTTTTTAATTGTCTGTATTTTACTGTTAATTAATTGTATTCTATCTTTTAGAAAAGCCTCAATGGACTAGTGTTGAAAACTAGCACTTGTGCTATAAACACGCAAAACAACACATCTGGTCTGTGTCCACTGTGGCTGGTCCAATGTAGCTGTGGTGGCCATTTTAAATAAACGTTTTCATTCATTCATTCACATGCTGATGGGTCGGACACCTCACTAACGGGACTCTGTGGCCCCGCCTCTCTCCTGTGGCCCCGCCTCTCTCCTGTGGCCCCGCCTCTCTCCTCCGTGGGACTGCAGTGTTGTAGTAACTCGAGTCCAGGACTGACGTTCAGGACTCGTGACTCGTCTTGGGACTGCAGAACCGATGACTCGGACTTGGACTCGGACTCGAGCGGCGACCGCGTTCGGACTCGGGAAGGTGCAGACGAGGACTCGGACTTGTTCGTTGATAAATACACTGTCTCACTGAGCTCACCTGTCTCTCACTGAGCTCACCTGTCTCACTGAGCTCACCTGTCTCTCACTGAGCTCACCTGTCTCACTGAGCTCACCTGTCTCTCACTGAGCTCACCTGTCTCACTGAGCTCACCTGTCTCTCACTGAGCTCACCTGTCTCACTGAGCTCACCTGTCTCACTGAGCTCACCTGTCTCACTGAGCTCACCTGTCTCACTGAGCTCACCTGTGTCTCCCTGAGCTCACCTGTCTCACTGAGCTCACCTGTCTCACTGAGCTCACCTGTCTCACTGAGCTCCTCACCTGTCTCACTGAGCTCACCTGTCTCACTGAGCTCACCTGTCTCTCACTGAGCTCACCTGTCTCACTGAGCTCACCTGTCTCCCTGAGCTCACCTGTCTCACTGAGCTCACCTGTCTCCCTGAGCTCACCTGTCTCTCACTGAGCTCACCTGTCTCACTGAGCTCACCTGTCTCACTGAGCTCCTCACCTGTCTCTCACTGAGCTCACCTGTCTCACTGAGCTCCTCACCTGTCTCCCTGAGCTCACCTGTCTCTCACTGAGCTCACCTGTCTCACTGAGCTCACCTGTCTCACTGAGCTCACCTGTCTCACTGAGCTCCTCACCTGTCTCCCTGAGCTCACCTGTCTCTCACTGAGCTCACCTGTCTCACTGAGCTCACCTGTCTCTCACTGAGCTCACCTGTCTCACTGAGCTCCTCACCTGTCTCACTGAGCTCACCTGTCTCCCTGAGCTCACCTGTCTCACTGAGCTCACCGGACCAAGGGACCAACATAATGTGCTGAGTTGGGTCAATATTTTATTAACCCTTTCACTGCTGCACTACCAAAAACGGTTAACCCTTTCACTGCCACACTACCAAACGGTTAACCCTTTCACTGCCACACAACATCAGGTTAACCCTTTCACTACCACACTACAGACGGTTATGCTAAGGAGGAGGGGTTCATGGGAGTCCATTTTAAACGTTTTTTTTTTTTTTTTATTCTTGTGGATCAATGATTCATTGATCAAGGCATACTGTAGCATTAAGAGACACATTCTTACATGTGTGGTAGTACTGTCTGGTAGTACTGTCTGGTAGTACTGTCTGGTAGTACTCTGTGGTAGTACTTTGTGGTAGTACTTTGTGGTAGTACTTTGTGGTAGTACTTTGTGGTAGTACTCTATTCTCGAAAGGGTCTGGATACACTTGTATTTGGAATTGGATGTGCCTCATGTCCTAGACCCCTGATTATAGTTATGTGGATAAATGATGTGGAATGAATTAATAATATGAATTATTATTATTATTAATAATACGTATTCATATGAATAATAAATGTGCCTTTGGGGAAACTTTTACTGTTGAATGTCTTGTCTCGTTATTACTTAATAGGGGTGGAGCGTAACAGTAAGAAGCATTTTGTATAAAAGTATTCTGTACTTCTGTATGACAACTATTAAAGAAACTTGAACTTGACTCGGCGTCACCAACCCAGACTTAGTGCGGTGAGATACAAGTGTCAGAAAATGCGAAAATGTCTTGCACTTCAAAAAAAAATCGAAATCTTGCTTTTTTGACTGCTTTGAAATGTCATTGCTCTGTTCCCTTATTTGCAAACTTAAATACAACTTGTAAATGAGTTAATTATTATTAGATAGTTCGACAGTATTGTCTCTCATTACTGTGGCAAAAACTACAAGCGAGGGCTTTACGCTGGGTGTGGTCTGTCTGCGTGTGCTTCATGCATTAATCTTCACAGGTACTTAACGAGGTGTTAAAAACACACACAAGGACACACGCTCTCCTTTCTTAGCAGAGAGAAGGAAAATGTTAATACACTTATCTTAACCTTATAAGTTATAGCAACTTAACTTGTGACAAACGCAGTGTCTATATTAAAAAGACTTTCATCATAAAACGCGAGTCGGGACTCGGGTGTATTGTCATTAAACAACATTAAAACACATTTAGAATGTCACAAATTTTATGAGCGAACGAATTTCGTTCGAGTGAATTTATTGCAACCTAATGGCATAAGAAAGTAAATTCATTCAATAGGGAAACGCAAAGAAAATAACAAACAACTTATGTATTATATTTCGTCAGCATTTTCCATACAGGCGCCTTTCAAGATGCGCTATTGGTCAGGACATTAAAACACATCCTGCTCTCTCTCTCCCCCTCCCTTGTTATTCACGCATTATGCATGCATGGCTTTTAAAGCAATTTAATAGCCTAAACTTCGTTGTAACTTATTTAATTCACATGTTCTTTATTTCATTTCATTTTTCCCGACATAATGCTACCTGACCCGACGAGATCCGTCACTTGGTTGCATTACATTACATTACAGATGAAGTATCTTCTCAGAAAGTGGCTATCTTTTTCTTTGACGTGTATTTACATCTAAGGCCCCGTTTAGACGAGCGTTTTGTGAACAGAAACCGCAAAAGTCATCTTGCGGTTTCACTTTTAATTTTACGTTTAGACGAGCGTTTTGGGATGGAATTCTGCGTGCAGACGACGCTGTAACGACTCGAGACGACGGAGCCCCACTGTCACACGATTGGCGCATATGTCACATGACGTGCTGTGAAGACCCGCCCTACTCTGCCTCTGATTCGCAGACTGTGGATGGGGAATGTGATTGCACCAAAGCAGAGTCACTCACAGACAGTGGGTCCACTCACGCCGCGGGACAGATTCTTGTGTATTTAACCCTTTCACTGCCACACGACAGCCGGTTGTGTGATAGTAAAGGGTTAACCTTCTGTCGTGTGACTCGTGTGGCAGTGAAAGGGTTAAAAGTACTGCCAATGTAGCCTTCAGGTGATCTCCGTTGATATAAGTCAGACATACTTGCTTTGTTTACGTCTCGGCTACTGGCGCATACCTGCTACCTGTGACGTAAGCAGTACGCGCGACCACAGCCGTGACAACCCTTTCGTCATCGTTTTAACAGATTTATACGTTTTGATAGTTTAGAAGAGATCGCAAAGCTTTTGCGTTTCTAGGAATTCCACCCTGGAAGGTAGTCTCACTTTTTTGCGGTTTCACCCCGTAAAAACGCCGTTTCCGTATAAACGAAAGGCACATCCGCAAAAATATTTTTGCGGATTCACCTGCTAGCGTTTCCGTCTAAACGGGGCCTAAATGCTTATTGGTCAGGCAGCCACGGCGGTGACGCCATTAAGTGGATTGCCATTGATGGGTATTATAAACAGCGTGTTGACAGTGCTCTTCTGATAGTCACCATGCAGACTACAGCGAGAGCCGTTGCTGAGGCGTTAAACCGGTTTGCTCACTTCGGTGGACACTGTGCCGAGGACAAAAACGCACTGGCAACATTCATAGCGGATTTCATTTTGAGCCTCATAAAAAAAAGTGCCCTTTTTGAAAAAAAATAAATAAAAAAAAAATCGTTACGCATATAGACTGCCCTTCCAACTGAAAATGTCAGGATAGAATCCAAATATTAGGTAAAGAGAGAGAGATGCCCCATATTCCATTGCAGTTTGCACGGCCTCCTCAGCGTGCCTCTCCGCGGACCTATATATTTTATGCATAGCGTGGGTGGTGATGATGATGATGATGATGAATGATGATGATGATGATGATGATGATAGAAACCGCTGTGGCGCATACAGTTGAATGCTGGTATTACACTCACTGAGGGACACGAAGAAGTCAAGTCCGATGGGATTTGGGAATCTCAAATACAAATCAGGATTGGAATAAAAAATGCATTTATATTAAACAATACAGAATATACAGCACTTCTTGGGGTCTGTAGGGTAAGCACTTATTCCCTCCCCCCTGAACATTTATGGAGATGTATGGGCCTTTTAAGTCAGTGATAAAAGTGTCTTTCAAGGATAAGTGAGCTCCTGCACTGATTATTATAGTTCAATATTCAATATTTGATCACCAAAACCCCCCAAAAAGCATAAAAAGGGCCCCCCCCCCGCCCGAAAATGGCCCTTAAAAATCGGGCTTGTGCGCTACGTGCGCTCAGTTAAAACACACACAGGTATAGTGCCCTTTTCAGCCTTTGAGCACCTGCCCCTCTAAAGTCCTGTGCACGTCCCTGAGTGGGTGTGTATCTGTTAGTGGCTTGATGTGATGGAAATTAGTCAGAAGGATTACGACAAACATCTGTATCTCCAGTATGCACCCTCCCAAGTGATGATGTTTGGAGGGCGTGGAGGAGATGTATTATAGGACACGAGTGTCAGCTTCCTCATGGTTGCATTGATCCATTGGTGGACTGTTTCCAACATAGTGGACTTGATCACCTGCAGTGATGTAGACATCCTTGTCATCTGGGAACTGTCCATCTGTTAACAACTTATTTGACAGGAATGAGAAAATGTCTTGTTACACCTGGCCCAACTAACTCCTCGTCAACAGAAATATCTCTACTTGACGTGTATTGTGTCTATCACAATAAAAGCTTTCCCATAGAGCTCTGCATGATGTTTGAAGTGTTGCATTCTCAGCTTATTTGCTGTCTTCTTCTGTGTTTTCTTCTCATGGAACAACAGTAAGTCATGTTTATTTAATTTTTATTCAATTACTCATTCATGAAAACCTAGGTACAGGCACCAACATCACTTTTCTAGGTTCAATAGAATAAAAGTTATGAAGCGTAATTCGAAATAAATACAGAAATTGCAGCCATCTTTGATTTTTGCCATACCAGAATATTCAAAACATCAATATTTGAACTCCAGTTGATTTCTCACACAGTATTAACTTAAAATAGCAATACAAAATTATATTACACAGCAATTGTGTGAACATTAAGACGTTTTTAAAGAATTCATGATTTCGATTGTGGCCATTTTGGATACATTTTTATTAAATTCAACTGGTTTCTTGACACTCAAGCCCAAATTGTTCTATAGATCCTTATCTTCAAATTAGAAGTGAAAACGAAACTTTCGCATATACATTTTAAATGACTGAGTGTCCAGGCACCCCACTATCAGAAAAGTGTGTGGTTTTCTGGTCAGCAGGAGATGTGCATCTCTGGCAGCTTATGGTCAGTGGCATTGTTTGGCAAATAGTGTTGAACTTTAGTGTTACACCCTGAGTGCATAGTATAATAGACATATTAGCATGGTAGGTAGTAGTATACGGATAGTAACATAGTACATAGTAGTAAGGTACTAGTAAAAGACAGTTATTTATATATATATTATATTGTAGAAATCGTCGGAATAGAGAAACGCACAATTTCTATCAGTTGACAACACAAAGCCGTGTGTCATTTATTTCGCAGTAGCACAAGTGACAGCTGTCAGAACTATGCCGTGCTAGCTTCTGACAGCTCGTAGTAATCAAACATTTATCAATGAAACCCCACACAGGGCGTCTCCTCTCAGCCCAACCCCAAAACCAACCTCCTTAAAGTGACAGTGCCCCATCAACACATCATAACAATACCATGGGGAATTATGTCTCTATAGAACCCACTACAATATAAATATTATATTTATTAAGAAGGTTATTTATTTATTTGCATTTCAGATATTGATTGAAGAGGTGTGTTTCTATATGGGTGACATGTCCCCATACACAGGGCATACGAGGGCATTCGCATGCAGTCACCAGCTCTCCACCCAATCCAATGCCTATATGGGAGATTTCCGACGACCTGTTAAGACGGCACTCTCTTACGCCACCATCACCAAAACACCAAAAGAGCATCAAATCACTGACCTCTAGGACCATCATTCAGGTTATAGTACCAGTTACATTACAATGAAAATAAGTGGGGCATCCAACCCGAGTGCAAATGTAACAGTAAAGTGCAATAGTAATATATAGTGATTAAGCTGGGTATAAGATATATACATTTGTTCTACTGAGTATAATGCTAATCATACTCATGTACAGAGTTGTAATATATTTAAATGTTTCAAAAATTGTCTTAAGTACCCCAGTTGCTATTGCATGCACATATTTGTGTTTTATTACACGTATATGTACATACATACCAACTATTCGCCTGTTTTATTCTCCACCCATCCATAGCAACACTATTATCACCGACATCCAAGAAGGGGGATCCCCCTTTGAACGGCCCTTCTAAGGTTTCTCTCCTCCACATCGCCTGTGGTGCTTTTTTCTTATTGCTAGGTTTTTCCTTACCTTTGCTGGGGTATGTCTGGGAGTGTTGCATTTATTACTTTACATTTATTTTGGATTTCATGGTGGGTTTTTTGTTCTTGATTTATTGGGATGTTTCTTCTTGAATAGTTTAAAGAAGACTTGTCCGGCCCATGGGGACATTAACTTGTGATTTCGGGCTTTACAAATCAATTTGATTTGATTTAATATGCATTTAGATGTCCAGTGATACAGGTATAAAGACACTATGGTCAGGTACTCTACTACTGGCCCCTGAACAGCGAACACTGGAGCGGTTAAAGCTGAGGTGCCTTGCTCAAGGGCACAGCGAGCAGGCACGTGCACTGTATAGAGCCCAACGGGTGCACAAGCACCTGCCCTTTTGTGCCTCTTCTTTTCTTTTCTTTTTTACCTCCATATAGAGAGAGTGATCTGCAATCTGCTTGGGTTGGGGGTGCCCATATTATGTGCATTACACAAACTAAAAACAGATATTACATTACATTACACAAACTAAAAACAGATATTACATTACATTACACAAACTAAAAACAGATATTACATTACATTACACAAACTAAAAACAGATATTACATTACATTACACAAACTAAAAACAGATATTACATCAGGCACGTTGGAACAGGGGGTGCGGCGGGTGCGGCAGCACCCCCTAGTGTCAGCTTCAGTTACTGCACAAAGGTAAAAACGGTATTTTTATATACTGTAACAATATAAGTTATAAGTTGATCCTGCTCAAAGCACTTGACTTCACCATTACACTGACACACTTGTAAATACGTTAATTCTTGTTAGATTGCCCGACTGTATTATTTTCCTCGCTGTGTGGAATACAGTTGCGTCTGAGGGGAGTGGCCACTGGCTGCTCCCTGCTGTCTCGGGTGTCGGAGAGGAGACGCACAGATGAGAGAGGAGATGAGAATGAATGAATGAAAACTTTATTTAACAGATTGCAGAATGGGTACAATACAGTACGGCTCAATACACACAATTAAGGGGATGCAGACCAGAGAAAGACGTTTGTCTTGTTTCCATCAGGGTCCCCCATTTTCAATTCATAGTGTGTTCATAGACGCACCAAAATCCATTGCGGGGTGAAAATTTGCCGCAAAACATTAATATCTTTGGAACCGTTTGTGTTCAATTGTATCTGACTTCTCTCGTCACAATTGAAATTGTATTTCTCCGTCGAGAAAAAGCTGGCTGGCAGTCTCATTGAATAATATACGCACTCCGAAAGTCTATAAACTTGTGCATAACGGAGCAGAGGTCCCCAACCATCGGGTCGCGGACACTTAATTAGCCGTGCATTGATAATACAATTGGTATCAGCTGTGTAACGTCTTAATTTAGGCACGACAGTGTCGTTATAGGAGATGCATTCAATCTAACATTGAAGCTAACCCATATATAGAAATGTGTCATACAGACTTGGAGATGGAGCCAAGTGAGGTATTCAGAAGTTCAAGTGAGGTGTGTTTGTTTTTATTTCTTCAGGCTTGAAAAGTCAAAATAAAACAATTATTATGTTCTTCTCGTTTGCCTCACGTCTCACGTCATTTTCAGTTAAAGGGTCATTAGAAATAACTTATTTCAAAGCCATTCTAAACAACGAACGTCCTCTCACGGCGCTCTAAAAAAACAACAAAAAAAACAGATATTACATAACATTACACAAACTAAAAACAGATATTACATTACATTACACAAACTAAAAACAGATATTACATTACATTACACAAACTAAAAACAGATATTGTCTGAATTACTAGAAGAAAGAAATGCACCACCTTTGGCTGATAGTAATTTATTAATTTCTTAGGATTTATTTTGGTCTAATAAATGTTTATGGTTCTTAGATGGATCCCCTGCTGCCTCCTCCTCCTCTTCCTCCTTCTCCTCCTACTCTTCCTCATCTTCCTCCTCCTCCTCCTCCTCTTCCTCATCTTCCTCATCCTTCTCCTAATCCTCCTCCTCCTCCTACTCTTCCACATCTTCCTCTTCCTCCTCCTTCTCCTGCTCCTACTCTTCCTCATCTTCCTCCTCCTCCTGCTCCTGCTCCTACTCTTCCTCATCTTCCTCCTCCTGCTCCTCCTGCTCCTCCTCCTCCTCTTACTCCTCCTCCTCTTCCTCCTCCTCCTCCTCCTCCTCCTCCTCCTCCTCCTCCTCCTCCTCCTGCTCCTCCTCCTCCTCCTCCTCCTCCTCCTCCTCCTCCTCCTCCTCCTCCTCCTCCACGGGGAGCAGCGTACTGGCTCATGTTAAATGGCAGGCCATGCATTATGCAGCAGCTTAGGCCACAGCGCTGGATCTTTATGTCCTCGGCTGCAGTCCACTTGTCGCTGCTCTGGTCATAGCGCTCCACCTTGGAGATGGAGGTGAAGAAGCCATTGTAGCCTCCGACCACAAAGAGCAGGTCGTCCAGCACCGTGATGCCAAAGTTGGCACGGGGGGTGAGCATGTCGGGCAGGGCGCTCCAGGAGTCAGTCAAGGGGCTGTAGGCCTCCGCGCTACGCAGGTAGTTTACACCGTCAAACCCTCCCACCTGAGGACAGGACACATGAGAGGAATGTTTTAGTGTGTGGCTCAGGCAGGCAGGCAGGCAGGCAGACACTGTATTAATCCACTTAGGGAAATGAGGGCATCACAGAAGCATTGAAAGTCAAATGATACATATCTATAGAAATATCTAGTATAAAGCATTTGTCTCCGTGTGCACCTACCGCATAGACTTGTCCTCCGTACTCAGCGACTCCCAGTCCCAAACGCCTGCTGCTCATGGGGGCGATCAGAGTCCACTGGTCGGTGTCTGGGCTGTAGCACTCAGCTGTGAGCAGACCCTCTGCCCCGTTGAAGCCACCACAGATGTAAACCTGTAATAAGAAAGAATATTCTAATTTAGTTTATATATTCCATTTGATTTCATTCTACTTTAATTGTCTGTTAATGTTGATGCACCAAAGGACCCAGACACATCTTTTTTATGTGCAAGCTTACTTGGCAATAAAGACATTTATGATTTCTGATCTAACGTTCCTTGTGTTCATCTAGCACCCTGTGTCCCTCAGTTCCACCCACCTTGCCCTGGAGGGCTGCTGCCCCGGCACCCCTCCTGTGCTCCAGCATGGGTGAGATCACTGTCCACTGGTTGGTTTCAGGCTCGTAGCGCTCGGCGGTGTTCAGATCCACGTGTCTGTCCTGCCCTCCCATGGCGTAGATACAGCCGCCCAACGCGACCACGCTGAGGTGACAGCGGAGTGAGTGCATGGGAGCCAACTGCAGCCAGCTGCGAGTGACGGGGTTGAACCTGTGCACACTGTTGAGATGCTCTATGCCGTCCGAGCCGCCGACGCAGTAGACCAGACCGTGGAGATAAGCGGTGGCGTGGAAGGCCCGGGGACTCTCCCCCTCAACACTCACGTCCATCCATCCACCGCCTCGGATGTTGTAAGCCTCCATGCTACCCCGGCCTCCGATGGCCAATAGGACCTCCTGGGGCCGGCGTGGGCGGGTCAGGGGGTTTGGGAGCCTGTCGGAGCCAGGGGGGTTCAGGACGCTGAGGATGAGGGCCCTGCAGTCGTGGCTGTCCCTCACCACAGGGTTGTTCTGGACGTTGTTCAGCAAGTAGTCAGGCCTCATCAAGCCCATGCGAACCTGGGAAGAGACAAGCAGACAGCGGGTACAATTTAGACATCGGTTGTAGATGGTTTCTGTTGCTAGGGAACAGTTTGGACCCAAATGTTTGACAACCACTGTACTAGGGATTAGGGAACCTAGTGTTGTTTTAATGTAATGCACACTAATACAATTATTTTTTTTCTTTTTTTTATAAATGTTTTTCTTTTCTTTTATTTTCATACATAAAACAGAACATAACAGTACAATAATAATAATAATAATAATAATAATAATAATAATAATAACAATGACAACAGCGACGACAACAATAATAACAGTAACATGAATCATAATGACCTTGACAAGAGACAGACAAACAAGAAAAAGTAAAATAATAAAAATAAAATTTTAAATAAATGTGGCTCAGGCACTAGCAACCATGTTTGTGTATTCGTAATACAATTAGTTACCTTGGGCAGCAGCAAAGGGATGTGTGTTTTACGCTCCTCACAGGAGTGGTCGATCCAACGGAGGATGGCCTCGAACACCGTCTCCTCGCTCTTCACGTTCAGGTCATCCCTCTCGATGATGTCCACCAGTTGCTGCGGGGACAGCTCCACAAACTCCTGTGAGACGTGCAACATCTCCTCAAAGTGGCACACGATGAAGAGATGGGCCTTGCGCCTCAGGTCAGGGCAGCAGTAGATGTCCACGAACCTCCAGATGCCGACACAGTTTTCCAGAGACAGCTGGCCTTCTAGGAAGTCAGAGCACGCTCCTACTATGCCAGTGACGCGAAACTGGTCTGCAGCCACCAGAAGCTCTGCCACGTTCTCTGCTGTCACCATCACAAAGCGTGTGTAGGCGTACTCTATGATGAGCTGCATCATACCCGGGGACACCCCAGGGATAGTGTAGACTGCTTTCTCTGAGTCGCTCCAGCGAGTGAAGAGGGCTCTGTGGGACGCAGAGTATAGAGATATCTGATGAGTAAACAGTAAGCAACATTCTGTCCTGTGTAGTAATATATGTTCACTGTAGAAGTATAGGGTCTTAGCACAGTAGAAGTATAGTATATTTTTACAGTAGAAGTACAGTATAGTATCTGTTTACAGTAGAAGTACAGTATAGTATATTTTTACAGTGGAAGTACAGTATATTATATATTTACAGTAGAAGTACAGTATAATATATGTTTACAGTAGAAGTACAGTATATTATATTTTTACAGTATAAGTACAGTATAGTATATTTTTACAGTATATGTACAGTATAGTATATTTTTACAGTAGACATACAGTATAGTATCCGTTTACAGTAGAAATACAGTATATTATCAGTTTACAGTAGAAGTATAGTATATTTTTACAGTAGACGTACAGTATAGTATCTTTTTACAGTAGACATACAGTATATTATCTGTTTACAGAAAAAGTACAGTAGGGTATCTGTTTACTAACCAAGTTAACCTGAACCAAGCTAACCTGAACCAAGCTAAACTTACCTGAAATAGTCACTGCAGTCACACAGGAGGGCCTTGTGGGCATTCAACTCAGTGCTGTTGACTTTAATAACCACATCACAGAGCCTTCCCTCCAGAGGCCGCTCATTAAGGATTGTAGAGGACATTGTTTCCTTTTCCATGTGGGGATTTTAAATTGTATCTACAGAATATATTCAAGCTTACAGACAAGTAGCAGGAAACAACAAGTGATATCTTCACTTGACTTCTGAGATATGAGATCTTCTGAGAGAATTGTTGAATATATACTCTACACAAATGTTCTAGAATGTTCTATTATGACATCATACTGTAACATCACAAATGTTCTAGAATGGTCTATTATGACATCACACTGTGACATCACAAATGTTCTAGAATGTTTGATTATGACATCATACTGTGACATCACAAATGTTCTAGAATGGTTGATTATGACATCATACTGTGACATCACAAATGTTCTAGAATAGGCAAGCAATCAAAAGTTAGGGGCGCACTGAAATTATGGCAAGGGTTATTAGCCCCCTAACTTTTGATTGCAAAGTCTGACATTGACCCCCTTTTCAGGAGTTGACCTAGAGCCCACCAAGGTCATGCATATCAAGTTTGGTCAATGTCAGACCTTGCAATACACTGTAAGACACTGTAAGGCTACTGTCCTGCCTCACTTCCAGTGATGAAGCTAAGCTATGCTAACCAAGCATCTATTCCCAAAGCTAAAATGCACGCACAGAGACAAAAAAGGTATGCATCTTCTTGTCTAACTCCAGGGAAGATGTTAAATAAGCTAATTTCCCAAAATAGTGGAGTTATCCTTTAACACTCTGCCAGTGCTGTAAGCCTATGGAGTGGCTCACCTTCTTTGCAGGGCTATAACCTTTTGAATATTATAGCTATATCGACATTACTATGGCCCATTCAACATCGGGTATCTATCGTTCCGGATGTGGGAACGTTATATTTTTCCATTCATACATTGGTACCGTCGAGAATATAAGTATGTTTTTAGACTGTATAGCAGTAATTCCTAGAATGCGCGCTATAGGCCCTGACGTGTATTATACATTATCGATTGGCGTTGCGTCCCTATACACGCTATATTAAAAATGTCATATGATCGCTATACATTATGCTCCATCATGCATGAAGGAAAGGGGGGGGGGGGGGGTCGTTTATGATTTCTTGATTGTCACTAACGGCTTTCTTTAGTAAGACACCATACGTTGATCGGACAGATTGTAATGAAATAAATAGACGATCGAGCTGGAAATAACGTTAGATTCCTCTTACCTGTGGCCGATGCGTCTGGGAAAAAAAATTCCAATTATTTGACGTCGATCTGCTAGATCCATTTTCCGTTTGTAGGACGCAATAAACGGCGAAAGCATATTGATTCTTGCGTCTCGAAAGCGATCCAATGCACTCGAGTGTGTATCTTGATCCACGTAACAAGATATCTCTGCCGGAGCTTTTTCCCTGATGCACAGAGCGCCACTTCCGGTTTAGAGTGGAGTGTAACTCGCCCGAAATCCACCAGGCGGCGGTATTGAGGTGTTGCAATATCAGACTGGGTCCAGCTGGCTCCCGGAGGCTTCCTGGATGAATTATGAATGCCAATAGCGAATATAAAAGAAATAACGATCATAAAAACGAGTTTACTCGTTGTTGGCACTCAACGCATGGTGGCCAATAACGAGTATACTCGTTATTGGCAATTAATGTGTTAAGGGGATGCAGACCAGAGAAAGACTTTCGTCTTGTTTACATCAGGGTCCCCCATTTTCAATTCATCATGTGACTAAGTTAAGCACAATAGAATAGAATATAACTATGAAATCAAATATAGGCCAGGGCTGGACAACTGTACATTTAATGGGATATAAACTAAATTAAATATAGCACAATAGAATATAGCACAATCATAAGTAATTTTTTTTATTGGAATAGGACATGACAAACATTATGCAATGACGAGAAGAAAAAAGAAATTCCACCAAGGTGGGGGGACTCCCCCCCCCCTCACCCACCCCCTCCCTTGATGCCACTGAAGAAAGGCTATGGGCATCTCTTTGATTCAGACAGGTTGAAGGCAGAGTTGCAAGTTCTGTCCTCAGACAGGGAGCTTCATACCAACAAACTCACACACAGTGGGGGGTGTTTTAAAAATAAAATGTTTGCTTCACCAAATAATTTGGTCAGCAGCCGCCACTGCAGGGGTGTAGGGTAGCCAGGCCCGGACTGGCCATCGGGAGCACCGGGAGTTTTCCCGGTGGCCTGGCCTGCACAGATTTAAAAAAAAAAATTATATAAAAAAAAATAATAATAATTAATTTTCTTTTTTTATTATTTTTTTGCCAGGCCATTGTTTCTAGTTGTGGCGGCGGCGCGGCGCGATAGTTAGATAACCTAGGTGGGTGGGGAACAACCAGGATCTCACTGTCTGCGACAGAGTTGGAGAACTATCTGACTCTCTCTCTCCCTCACGCGGACACACACACACAATGGAGCCGTGCTGCCGCTTGTGATTGGTGGAGGCGGGACCAGGCGATACAACTGATTGACAGCGGTGGCGGCGAATGGAATGGCAGACGGCACTCAGATGCAGAATAACAGCCAGGCAGTGAGCCAGGTAGTGAGGGACTCGGGAGAGATACAGTAGAGCGAAAGTCAATTAACGTTGATGTCAAGATGGACAGTGGAAGAAAGAGAAAGGGTGGAGGAGAGAGGGATAAAACAAAGAAAAAGAAAGGCCCTTACAGGAGAGAGTGGTTAACTGTATTATAATAGTAAATAGAAAAATATGTTGTGCTCTTGCTTTTTTCTTTTTGAAGGTGGAGAGAGTAGCATTGCTAGTGCCACAACAATTTTATTTGAGGTCCATAACAGTACATTGTACTAAGCAATTGTTGGCTCATTAGTTTGTGATTCACATGCACTAAAATTCACCAGAATGCAGGAAATTAAGTCTTTGTAACAAAAAGTTTCCTGGTGGGGGACCCCCAGACCCCCCGCTTAAAAAGTGGCCTGATTGGGGCTATATTTCGCGCTATATCTCCCGGTATGAATTATTTCCCCAGTCCGGCCCTGAGGGTAGCTGTTAGTGTTGGTGAATGGTATAGCGAGGGGTCAGGGGTCAGTCTTTCCCATAGGGACTACTCCAGTAGCAAGCAGTGATATGATGATGATGATGATGAGGAGGACGAAGAGCACCACAATCACGATGGCCGCCACCATCTTCTTGTTCGTCTTCTTGGAGGAAGCTTTGACTTTCTCAGCTTTACGTTGGAACCGCATCGCCTACAAGGAGAGAGACGGAGTGTGATTCAAGATTCAAGAGGTTTATTTGTCACATGCATACCAGTGAAATGCGGGTGGCCACGCCCACTTTGATTGTGCAAGAATACAATAGTAAGTCAAATAAGTAGAAGATAATAAAAGAGACATAAAATAGACATGATAAAAGTCCTGAGATAAATGCAATACAATGTTAGCTGCGAATTAAAGGCACTGGGTCCTATGTACACTACTATACAATAAGGCTGTTTCCCCGAAGCCTGTTTTTGGGATTCGAACTTCGTCAGGGTTTTACCTTCGTTTTTAATTAATTTTCTTTTTTAAATAATTATTTTCTTTATTTTTTTTATATACTCAAACTAAATCCTCAATTTGAATAAAGTGATTAATCTGATTAAATTAGTATTTTTTCTTTCCAGACCCAGCCCAGGGCGAAGCCCCAGCCCAACTAAATCAACTTTCTAATGAATATAACTCATCAGTTTCTTTTAATACTATAATATTAGTGTAGCCTAATCTGTATCTGCAACTGTGAAGAAAAACCCCATTGGTTTAAACAGAATGAATAGAAAAAAATATTTAAAAAAAAAAATATATATATATATATATTTTTTTTAATTATTATTATTTTTAATTCGAATGTTGATTTAGAATTCGAATACCAATGTAACGAATGAAGGTTTGAACGTTCGAACGTTTGGGCTCAGCCCTACTATACAATATACAGTTTTACTCTATATCCCTATGCTATACTTGCTATTACTAACTATACTATACAAGAACCACAACAGTTCTTTCCTTAAAGTTATTATTATTCTTTTTTGACCTTTTCTTGTGTTAAAGTGACCTGTGGTGCGTTTGTGTGTGTGCGTGTGTGTGTGTGTGTGTGTGTGTGTGTGTGTGTGTGTGTGTGTGTGTGTGTGTGTGTGTGTGTGTGTGTGTGTGCGTATGTGTGTGTGTGTGTTTGTGTGTGGAGAGTTCAGTGTTCAGTGTTCTGATGGCCTGGGGGAAGACGCTGAGTCTGAGTCTCTCTGTTCTTGCTGGGTGTATACAGAGGCGTCTGCCTGACCGCAGCAGCTTGAACAGGCTGTTGTTGGGGTGGTGAGGGTCTTTCATTATTCTGCAGGCTCTGGATTTGCACCTTCTGTTGTTGTATAAGTCCTGCAGGGGTGGTAGTGCAATACCCGTGGTACGCTCTGCTGAGCGCACCACTCTCTGTAGGGCCTTCCTGTCCTGGGCCGTGCTGTTTCCAAACCAGGCAGTGATGTTCCCCGTCAGAATGCTCTCTACAGCCCCTGTACTTCCTTAATTGTCTCAGGTGATAGAGGCGCTGTTTCACCTCTTTTACCACAGTGTCTATGTGTGTTGTCCATGTCAGGTCCTCTGTGATGTGGACTCCCAGGTACTTGAAACATTTATCCACAGTGGCGTGTGTGTCCCCTGCTGTATTCTCCTAAAATCCACGATCAGCTCCTTGGTTTTACCAGTGTTCAGGAGCAGGCTGTTGTCCTGACACCAGCGTGCCAGTGCATCAACCTCCTCCCGGTAGGCCTTCTTGTCGTTGTCAGAGATCAGCCCCACCACCACCGTGTCGTCCGCGAACTTCACTATGGAGTTGGAGCTGAACTTGGCCACACAGTCGTGTGTGTAGAGTGAGTACAGCAGGGGGCTCAGGACACAGCCCTGGGGGGAGCCGGTGCTCAGGATGATTGAGTTGGAGGTGTGTCCACCCACCCTGACCGCCTGGGGCCTGTCGGTCAGAAAGTCCAGTACCCAGGCGCTCAGGGCGGAGCTCAGACCCAGCTCGATCAGCTTGTCCACCAGTCTGGTGGGGACTATGGTGTTGAACGCTGAGCTGTAGTCAATGAACAACAGTCTCACATAGCCCCCCTTCTGGCTGTCAAGGTGAGAGAGGCTGTTGTGCAGTACCTGGGAGACCGCGTCGTCAGTGGACCTGTTCGTCCTGTATGTGAACTGCAGTGGGTCCATGTTACTGGGGAGGGAGGGAGGCACAGATCTAATCCTTGACCAGCCTCTCAAAGCATCTCATGACCACAGAGGTGAGTGCCACCGGTCTGTAGTCATTAAGACCTGCTGGGGAGGAGTTTTTTGGTACAGGGATTATAGTGGACACCTTGAAGCAGGCAGGGACCACGGACTCAGCCAGAGATAGATTGAATATGGTGGTGAACACCGGGGCTAGCTGGTTGGCACAGGTCTTAAGTATTCACCCTGTTATCCCATCTGGGCCTGCAGCTTTCCTTGTGTTCACCCCCATAAACTCTCTTCTCACGCTGTGTTCCGTCACCGCGAGAGAGTGTGTGTGTCCCCCCCCCCCCCCCCCGTCGCGGTAGCCGGCGCGGCAGTGACGTCGCTAGCCGATGAGCTGCGAAGACAGGTTATCCAACGTTGTGGTGGTTTGTACAGAAAGACACCCGTATCAGACAGACACAGACCCTGGTCTAAGCCTCCACGGGACAGGGACCAGAACCATTGAAGTCTATGGGACAGAACCTGGTCTAAGGGACTCTCTCGACCCACCCCGGCCCCTTTGTATTTGTGGGTGACTTCATGTTAGTGTCTCCATTATATATTTATCTATTTTCTTACCTTATTTTCTAGCACTCGCTTGTATTTAAATATGTTTAAGTTAAGTATTGTGTGATGTGGCGCCCCCAAGTGGCGAACCATGTAACGCGCTGCGTCGCGGCACGGCCGACCCGGGTTTGTCTATACTTTCTACAACGGAGTTCGGCGATTTACGAATCTGATTGGCCACTGACGTTTCTGGTCATGTGACATGTGCGCCCAATAGCGTGACGAGCTGTGCCTTTGCCCATTTCCGCGTCAAACAGCCTGCAAAGCACCTGGCGTTCTATCGCCATGCTCTAAGACAAACTCTAACCTTAACCAACTTCGAAAGAGTGCCTAAGCTTAACCGTCGGAATCAGGGCAGGCGTTCTATCGCCACGCTCTAAGACAAACTCTAACCTTAACCAACTTCGAAAGAGTGCCTAAGCTTAACCGTCGGAATCAGGGCAGGCGTTCTATCGCCATGCTCTAAGACAAACTCGACTTCGAACGAGCGCCTAAGCCTAACCAGTGTAGAAACTTGCGGTCCCACGATTGGGCGTACATGTCACATGGGGCGGCGTGGCTCAGGGGTAGAGCGGGTCGTCCAATGATCGAAGGGTTGGTGGTTCGAATCCCGCTCAAGCCCATGTCCATCCCACTGCCGTTGTGTCCTTGGGCAAGACACTTAACCTACTTGCCTCGTATGAATGTGTATGCATGTGAATGAATGTTGGTGGTGGTCGGAGGGGCCGTAGGCGATGATTATTCGCCACGCTTCCGTGAGTCTGCCTCAGGGCAGCTCTGGCTGCAATTGCAGCTTACCACCACCGGGATGACTGTGTATGAACGAATAATGGACTCTGTAAGCGCTCTGGGGTCACTGGGGTGTCACGAAGAGCGCTATATAAATCCAATCCATTATTATTATTATTATGACCAGAAATGACACTGGCCAATCAGATTCGCAAATCGCCGAACTCCGTTGTAGAAAGTATTTAGGCGACCCGCGTTCGATTCCCGGACCCGGCGACATTTGCCGAATGTCTTCCCCCCCGCTCTGTCTCCCGTTCTTCCTCTCTCTCTCTCTCTCTCTCTACTGGACTGCCCGGTAGTAAAAAGCGATAAACGCTAAAAAAATTATCTTAAAAAAAAAATTCATTGTATGGCAAATTGTCTGTTTAACCGTGCACGTGACAATAAACAATCTTGAATCTTGAATCTCTTGAACCCATTAAACACCTTCCATGTATACAGTGTATATTGTAATGTACTACATACAGTATAATCACACGTTCATGTATTGTAGACGGTAGACAGTATAGGCTTCACACACTCGGTGTAGAAAAGGCATGAAAAGGGGTTTACTGACGGATCGTTCCACGTCACTCGACATCCGGGAGAGGTCGCTCAGGTTCTCGCCCCTCTCCAGCACAGCCACGATGTTGCCCTTCATCTTGTCGGTGACCTGGGTCAGAGCGCTGTGGAGGTCCTTGATCCCCCCGTCCCCCTCGGAACCCGTCTCCCCACCGTCTCCACCTCCGGCCGGTCTGGTCACCTCCTCCTCCTCCTCACCGTCTCTCCCGCAGGACGACTCCTAAGATAAGAGCCGTAAGAAGAACAACAACCCAGAAAGACTCAGAAGAAGCTTCTATCCCCAGGCCATCAGGCTGCTAAACGAACAATGAATGAACACTACACAACAACAACCACCAAACGCACATAGCACACACATCCACACGCACACACTCACTTTAAACAAACACACTGTAGCACCCACTCCACACACTTTATAGCACACACCCACTTTAAACAAACACACTGTAGCACCCACTCCCCACACTTTATAGCACACACCCACTTTAAACAAACACACTGTAGCACCCACTCCCCACACTTTATATTTATTGATGAAGGATTGCACTACAACTCGTACACCTTACTGTAAATTGTACCTAAAATTGTACCTCATCCCATTTCTGCTTTGCACTATATAGTACTGTACATTAGTACACTGCATAGTATTGTATATTATATGGTAACTCAGAACATTGTACATATGTCTATACCGAACACTGTGACCTCATTTTTCTTCTTCTAAATTACATGCTATATTATGTTATTATGTTATTTGATACTATCTTGTCTAGCACAGTCTCTGGAGCGTAACAGTAAGAAGCATTTTGTATGAAAGTATTCTGTACTTCTGTATGACAACTATTAAAGAACTTGAACTTGAATTTGAACTTGAACTTGAGTGGTCAAGTATTCCTTTATAAGATAAGATAAGAATAAACGTTACAGGGGAAAATATAGGAGGAACATCATTGCTGCATCAGTCTGATAAACAGTGTAGAGACCAAAACAAAAAGATATATAAACAATCATTCATACAGTAAATAGGACATCAGACAAATATGACAATGGGATTACAACCATACATACATACAGACCTGTAAGTAGGTCAACTCATTTCAAACGCTTCACATTGCACCTTGCCCTTTAAATCGCACCTTGCCCTTAGTGTTGCACCGTGCCCTAATTATATTGCCACACGATTTGGACAAGAAAGAGGTGACAACACCGTTAAGTGGCACCTCAAGGGAACAGAACAAAACCTCAAGTGTTACCGTGTTCTACTAGATGATTTATTTAGGAGAGCGATGGATGGATGTACAGGAAGGAAGGAGAGCTTGTAGCGGTTGGTTGCTCTTGTATCGACTTGCTCTGAACCGTCTCCCCCCGAGGGAAGAACTTGGTATTCAGGATATAGAATAATATGAGAAGGGTCCTGTAAGATTCTCTGTGCCTGGCTGACCACTACATTCTCAAAGATGGATGGAGTGACGGATACTTAGTATTTCCGGTAGTATTTAGTATTCTGTGTGCTGCCTGTGTTCTGAACATCTATATCGAGACCGAGGGAGAAGGGCGGTCAGGTGGCGTAACGGAGATTGCGTTCGTCACCAAACCCCGGAGCGGCTGGATTCGCCTGTTCGAATCCAGCTCACAGCTCCGGGGTTGTCACCAGCTTGGCTGGCCGTTCACACTAATACAATTGGCTGTATTAGAGGGTGGGAGAAGCTGGCGGGGTGGGTCCGGGTCGTTGTAAACAGCGACTCCTACAGTTCGGTCGGGGCGCCTGCTAAGCGCGGATAGGACCTGAGTGGGATAGTGTGATCCTTCCACACGCTACGCCCTCTCAGTGAGAATCCACGCTGCCAGGTGAAAAGAAGCGGTTGATTGGCTAGACGTGTGTCGGAGGAAGCATGTGATAGCCTCCACTCTCCCAGACCGACTGTGGGGGGTAAGTGCGCAGCGACCAGGAAGGGGATTGGGAATTGGCATAACGACTAACATTGGGATGGGAGAAAATCGGAGGAAAATGGAGAAAAAAAAAAAAAAAAAAAAAAAAAGACTGAGGGAGAAATGGGAACATAGACAGACAGATCCTGTAGGTGTGTTTGATTTGATATGTTTATTTACGCAGGGACAGTGCAAGTTAATGAACAAAACTCCAATGTATTACAAAAAAAAGCCAGATTATAGCCATGGCTGGTTTCCATCTGTTGTCCCTCAAGAGATGTTTCTTGGAATCACAAAACATCTAAACAAACCTTTGGTTATAACAGCGATGGCAGTAGTACTAATACATGTGTACAACAAATCACAATAACACTTTAATACATAATATACAATACATAATATTACAGTAATTAATTCACTGCTATCTTTAAAACATACTGCTTGACTATTTGTGTGTGCAGGTTTGTTTTGTCACCAGCCATTCCTTTAGTGGTGTTTTAAAGGTGCTGAGCTTTAAGGTGCAATGTCACTTTAAACAAAATGGAAAGGTCAAGGAATGAGGAATATAAAGGTCACTTTAAGGAAAGAACCGATGTGGTTCTTGTATAGTCTATACTATAGTAAGTATAGCATAATGACAGAGTTAAAACTGTATATATTTTTGTATAGTAGTGTACATAGGACCCAGTGCCTTCTCAGGAATTTAGCATGTCTATTTGTATCATGCACATCTTATGTCTTCTTAATACCTAACTAATGTCTATTTTATTATTAGTATTATTGCACAATCGACCACCCACATTTCACTGTCTGCCCTGGTATGTATGTGACAAATAAACCTCTTAAATTATTATTTTTTTATCTACTTTTTCTCCCATTTTCAATTTTTTTTCTCCCATCCCAATTTCGTATCGTCCAATTCTACCCTCCCCTGTCTCGAACGCTGTTAGGCCATGCCTCCCACAAACCGGCTGCAATGTGGACGAAGCCTTGCATCACGTGTCCCCTCCGGTACTCGAGGAGGCAGCCGTCGCATCTTTTCACCTGAACAGCGCGATCTCTCAGCGGCGGGGGTCTGCGTGGGAGGGACACGCCGCCCCCGTCGCTTCCTGATTCTGCTGCGCAGGCGCACAACCGACCTGTAGGAGTCGCTGTCCACAACGTCCGATCCCCACCCATCAGCTTCCCACCCCCTAATACTGCCAATTGTGTTAGTATGAACGACCAGCCAAGCTGATAGCAATGTGGAGAGCTGGGCTCGAACCCAGCGTCTCCTGCATTGGTGGCGAGCGCCTTGCCCACTACACCACCTAACCTCTTGAATCTTGATATAGATTCCTATTTACAATCTATTTACAAAGAAAACAAAGATTTTGTCAACAATCAAAAGTACAAGGTTGCCTGTTGTTACCATTCCAACCTTGACCGTCATGATATTTTAGAGTTCTATGTGTACTACTAGTTCTATGTCTACTACTAGTTCTGTGTACTACTAGTTCTATGTGTACTACTAGTTCTATGTGTACTAGTTCTATGTGTACTAGTTATATGTGTACTACTAGTTCTATGTGTACTAGTTCTATGAGTACTAGTTCTATGTGTACTACTAGTTCTATGTGTACTAGTTCTATGTGTACTCTCCTCTGTCCTGATTCTCCTAGATCTATCTGCAGCCTTCGACACAGTCAACCACCAGATCCTCCTTGCGGCCCTCGCAGGAATGGGAGTGGCTGGCTCTGCGCTGACATGGTTGTCATCATACCTCAATGACCGCTCCTACCAAGTGTCATGGAGAGGGACCCTGTCGGCCACCCGCCCCCTGCGGACGGGTGTCCCCCAGGGCTCGGTTTTAGGACCCCTTCTCTTCTCCCTCTACACTAAATCACTGGGTAACATTATCACGTCTCATGGCTTCTCCTACCACTGTTATGCCGACGATACTCAACTCTTCCTCTCCTTCCCTCCCTCAGATATCCACGTCTCTGAGCGGATCTCGGCCTGTCTGTCCGACATCTCCGCCTGGATGACGACCAACCACCTCAAACTGAACCTAAGCAAAACAGAATTGCTCCACCTGCCGGCCAAATCCTCCCCCCTGACCGACCTTTCCATCACAGTCGAGAATGCAGCTGTGACCGCGTCCCCGACCGCCAAGAACCTTGGTGTTGTCCTCGACGACCAGTTGAACTTCTCTGCTCACATCGCAACGACAACCAGAACCTGCCGATTCCTCCTGAGCAACGTCAGAAGGATACGCCCCTTCCTGACAAAAGAAGCCACCCAACTCCTCGTCCAATCAACAGTCATCTCCCGCCTCGACTACTGCAACGCACTGCTCGCTGGCCTCCCGGCCACTGCCACTAAGCCTCTTCAACTCATTCAGAACGCAGCGGCCCGCCTGATCTCAAACCTACCGAAGTCGGCCCATGTCACCCCACTTCTTAGGGACCTGCACTGGCTCCCCATTGCTGCACGAATCCGCTTCAAGGCCCTTGACCTAGCATAGCGTGCGGCAAAGGGAACTGCTCCCGCCTACCTCCGGTCAATGGTCTCTAACTACACACCCTCAAGACCCCTACGCTCTGCATCTTCTGGCCGCCTCAGACCTACTCCTATCCAAGCTCCGGGAGGGTCATCAAAGAGAAGTCGCCTATTCTCAGTCCTTGCCCCACAATGGTGGAATGAACTACCCACCCCAGTTAGGACAGCCGAAACACGTCCAATCTTTCGCCGTCGACTAAAGACTCACTTCTTCAACCATTATCTGAATTAAAAAAAAAAAAAAAAAAAACCCTAACTAACCATACTGTCATGCACTTGTCCTAATATACTAACCTACACTGTAACACGCAACACTTTGATGAACATTGTTGCTCAGCTGATAGAGTTGTGCTCTTCCTGATGGCTTGTCGTACAGAACTTGTAAGTCGCTTTGGATAAAAGCGTCAGCTAAATGACTAAATGTAAATGTAAATGTTATATGTGTACCAGTACATACTGTACCTCAGTGGAGGACAGGTGACCACTCTGTGAATAATTGATTGATTGATTGATTGATTGAAAATTGTATTAACAGATTGCAGAATGGGTACAATACAGTACGGCTCAATACACACAATTGTTAAGGGGATGCAGACCAGAGAAAGACTTTCGTCTTGTTTACATCATGATCAGGGTCCCCCATTTTCAATTCATCATAACATTTATGACATACAGATATACAGTACTGTGTGGATATCAAACAGAGAAGACCGTGGGTAAAGACGGTTTTAAACTGTTAAACTAAATGTACTAAATGTACTCACTACCATGAGAAGACACTGCATCTCGATATGTGGAGTGAAACTGTGGAACAGTCTGAATGTGGTGCTAAAGAAATGTCCAAACATGAGACAATTCAAACTGATGTATAAGGAAATTATGTTCATAAGGTACAGGGATGAGGAAGGGACTTGATATTCATGGGTGTTTACATTTTTATTTTATTTCTTTCATGTTTTACATATATAGTTTTAGTTTTTTTGTTTTGCATATATATATATATTTTTTTCTTTTCTTTTTTATGTTTTAAAATAGTACACTCATTTGAGTAGTGGAAAAGGGGTAGGATTAAATAAGTGTATACTTCTTCCTACTCCTTTTCGAACATGTGGATTGAGTTGTGTTTTGCTTTTGTTATTGTTTGTTTGTATTCTTTGCATGTTTGAAATAAAGATTTCAAATCAAACAGTAATTCGGCGTTCTTTTATTCTGTTTAGAGCAATGCGCTGCTCTGTTGTGCCCCCTAGACTAATTACATCAACACTGTGATTATTGTACTGTAGATGAGGGCTATTTTATTTTATTGAACTATTTTATTACACTGCACTATTGCTGTCTATTCCATTTTACTAACTATTTTATTGCACTACGCTATTGCACTATTTTACTCTGTCTATTCTAGTTTACCCTTTTTTTTTTTTATTATTGTCTATTTGAAGACGGCCATAGAATCAAACCATAAACAAGGTGACGACCTGTTGGGATGTTGAGCCTAATGTGAAAAACTGTGATTTTTATAATTTTGCTCATTTAGTACCCATCTTTTTTGCTGCTGTGAAGCACTTTGAGCTGCAATTCTTGTATGAAAGGTGCGATAGAAATAAAGTGTATTATTATATTTTATATAATATATAATCAATACGTTTATTATATAACTTTGTGAAGAAACTCAAAGTGTTAAGAGCGATGCACTGCTCTGTTGTTATATACATTTTTATTGAACTTAGCTTTAACTTTTTACTGTCCGTTCTATTTTTATTAGCACTTTTTTAATCTAATCTATTCTATTTTATTATTTGTATTACTGGAAAACTGTGGTTTACCTTACCTTGCTACCGCTCTATCTTTAAAAAAAAAATGTATGCTCGCTTATGCCTGTATTTTCTTACTGTTGTGAAGCACTTTGAGCTGCAATTCTTGTATGAAAGGTGCTATAGAAATAAAGTTATTATTATTATTATTATTATTATTATTATTATTATTATTATTATTATTATTATTATTATTATTATTATTATTATTATTATTATTATTATTATTATTATTATTATTATTATTATTATTATAAGAAGAGATGGTCGACGCTGGTGAAGTATTCTCACTCACCATTTCACGCTCCATATAGCCTGCGTCCAGAGAACGGTCCAAACCCACCATCCAGGTCCTGGGCGTGCGGCTGCTATAACCCTCCTGATGCTGTGACGTCCGTTTCCTCGAAGGGAAGCGATCACGCGTGGCTGAACACACCACACACCCAGCTCTGAAGAATGTCGCTGAGCCTGTAGGCGTCAGGTGCGTGAGGGGCATCGGAGGCAAGGAAACTTAAATATAGATTCATACTGTAGTTTCCTTGATTCTTTGCTGATGACCTCTCCGCCTACAGGTTTATCAACATTCTTATCATCAGTTGGGTGTGAATGTAACTATGTGTTATTACCATGTCCTAACCCAACCCCCTCCAATGTACAGTAAATGTCCTAACCCAACCCCCTCCAATGTACAGTAAATGTCCTAACCCAACCCCCTCCAATGTACAGTAAATGTCCTAACCCAACCCCCTCCAATGTACAGTAAATGTCCTAACCCAACCCCCTCCAATGTACAGTAAATGTCCTAACCCAACCCCCTCCAATGTACAGTAAATGTCCTAACCCAACCCCCTCCAATGTACAGTAAATGTCCTAACCCAACCCCCTCCAATGTACAGTAAATGTCCTAACCCAACCCCCTCCAATGTACAGTAAATGTCCTAACCCAACCCCCTCCAATGTACAGTAAATGTCCTAACCCAACCCCCTCCAATGTACAGTAAATGTCCTAACCCAGTGGTTCTCAAACTGTGGTACGCGTACCACTAGTGGTACTTGGTGGTACTGCTGGTGGTACTTGAAAACATTTCCAAAAAAGCTAAAAATTTTTTATTTTTTTTTTGCAGTCAGGCGACTGAACTTAGAAGCAGGCCAGGCCAGTGTTTCTGGTTGCGGCAGCGCGATAGTTAGATAATCTATAATCTATGATCATAACCATTTATTTTTAGATTTCTTGTAATGTCAGATACAAAATGAAATACTCCTACTTTTCTGAAAAGAGTTGGTGTTAAATCTGACATTACAAAAAATCCATCAAAATATGTATTTCTGCTAATCATTGACACATGCCTAGCCTGTAATAATCCCCCCCAGAAAAATTTACTTTGCATTTGATATATTGTAAATATTTGACTTTTTGTGTGTTTTTTTTAACAATAATTTGTGATGCCATCACACAAACTGGCATTTAAAGGGTAAACATTCAAAAATGTATTGAATATGTGTTTTCTTTTCTTTTTTACAATAATTTGTGATGCCCATCACAAACACTGGCATTTAAAGGGTAAAAATTAAAAAATTCCTGCACCAGAATGCAGGAAATTAAGTTTTTGTAACAAAATAATTGTGTGTGTGTGTGTGTGTGTGTGTGTGTGTGTGTGTGTGTGTGTGTGTGTGTGTGTGTGTGTGTGTGTGTGAGAGAGAATGACGGACAGTTGCTTGCTGTGTGAGAGAGGGAGAGAGAGAGAGAGAGAGAGTGAGAGAGAGAGAGAGAGAGAGAGAGAGATAGAGAGAGAATTAAGTACATTTGCTGAAATACAGTTGTTCTTAATTTTCCCACTTGCTATGTGAGAATGTTAGTTATTATGTTCTCAATGCCCCTTGCATTGTATGAGTTGTGTGGAAGCGTTTGCTAGTTCTAGTGCTATCCCTTTGTACATTGTGGCTGTGTCTGACAAAAGTTAACAATAAATAATGGTATTAGGAATACATTTGCCTCCTGCGTGAACTGTGTATAGCTGAATAGACTGTATTTTAACGCCGGTCATATGGTGGTACTTGGAGAGCCAGCTACGTTCTCAGGTGGTACTTGGTGTAAAAAGTTTGAGAACCACTGTCCTAACCCAACCCCCTCCAAATAATGTACAGTCAATGTCCTAACCCAACCCCCTCCAAATAATGTACAGTAAATGTCCTAACCCAACCCCCTCCAAATAATGTACAGTAAATGTCCTAACCCAACCCCCTCCAAATAATGTACAGTAAATGTCCTAACCCAACCCCCTCCAAAGTACAGTAAATGTCCTAACCCAACCCCCTCCAAAGTACAGTAAATGTCCTAACCCAACCCCCTCCAATGTACAGTCAATGTCCTAACCCAACCCCCTCCAAAGTACAGTAAATGTCCTAACCCAACCCCCTCCAAAGTACAGTAAATGTCCTAACCCAACCCCCTCCAATGTACAGTAAATGTCCTAACCCAACCCCCTCCAATGTACAGTAAATGTCCTAACCCAACCCCCTCCAATGTACAGTAAATGTCCTAACCCAACCCCCTCCAATGTACAGTCAATGTCCTAACCCAACCCCCTCCAATGTACAGTAAATGTCCTAACCCAACCCCCTCCAATGTACAGTTAACCCCCCCCAACCCAACACCCTTAAACTCTTCTTGTATCACAAACAGTACTGTATTTGTAAATCTGGTATGTCATAAATGTCTAGATGTAGCAGTACTGTCTTATCTGTAATGTCATGAATGTCATGTATGTTATGATGAATTGAAAATGGGGGACCCTGATGTAAACAAGACGAAAGTCTTTCTCTGGTCTGCATCCCCTTAACAAGTGTGTGTATTGAGCCGTACTGTATTGTACCCATTCTGCAATCTGTTAATAAAGTTTTCAATCAATCAATCAATCAATCAATCAATCAATCAATCAATCAATCAATCAATCAATCAATCAATCAATCAAAAAACAACTGTCTGTACTACTACTACTACACACACACAGGACTTGGGTGGTGGCGGGTTGAGTGTGTGCCTGTGAGCTATCTTAACCATTACCGCTTGCTACTGCAGTGTTGCGTTTAAAAGCTAGATGGGGCTAGAGTTTAATACATAATGGTTTACACTACATACATTCTCTCTCTGAATGAATGAATGAATGAATGAATGAATGAATGAATGAAAACTTTTTATTAACAGATTGCAGAATGGGTACAATACAGTACGGCTCAATACACACAATTGTTAAGGGGATGCAGACCAGAGAAAGACTTTCGTCTTGTTTACATCAGGGTCCCCCAGTTTCAATTCATAGTCTCTCTCTCTCTCTCTCTCTCTCTCTCTCTCTCTCTCTCTCTCTCTCTCTCTCTTCCTACTCTCTCTCTCTCTCTCTCTCTCTCTCCCTCCCTCTCTCTCTCTCCCTCTCTCTCTCTCTCCTCTCTCTCTCTCTCTCTCTCTCTGCTCTCTCTCTCTCTCTCTCTCTCTCTCTCTCTCTCTCTCTCTCATCAGCACCTTGGAGGATCAGCACCTTGGAGGATCAGCACCTTGGATGGAGGATCAGCACCTTGGAGGATCAGCACCTTTGGAGGATCAGCACCTTGGAGGATCAGCACCTTGGATGGAGGATCAGCACCCTTGGGGCATCAGCACCTTGGAGGATCAGCACCTTGGGGCATCAGCACCGTCCACTTGGTGGTGTTGACTTCATTGCGTGCTTTTCTCCAGTGCGCCCTGCTCGTCTGTCTTTCGTTGGATTGCGCAGCACGTCTAATAATGCTGTTCTTCTGAATACCCGGTCAGATGTAGACCCGCGTCCTCTTCTATCTATCCACTCGTTTATGGGTAACGGGGGTACGTTAAATCAACCGTAACGTTGTCCCGCGGACTCGGAAGTAGTAGGTCACGTTGACAAAGTTTCCCGTTTGAGATGAATGGCAGTTGAAACTTTTCTACAACATTTCTAAAGCCAGCGCAGTGGTAATTATATTCACACGGTGATTTAACCCGTGATATTGTGATGTGAATGGGCCCGAAGTAATGACGTCAGGTGAGCAGGGGACTCAAGTGGCTTCATTATTGAACTCTTAGGTCTGGACAGGACACACCAACAACAACAACAACAACAAATATGGAGAGTTGTGGGTCTGATTCTTAAGAGGATTACTCGACAGAAACAAAGCTGATTACTCTGTCAAAGGTCACCAGAACAGCAGCCCACTCAATCAGTTATCAAACACTATGTCTGGGGGGATCTAGAGACCTCTAGTGGTCAGGGGATGATGCCACAGTCAGAGAGGGAGGAAAGGAAACCAGTATTGGGTCCTAAATAACAGCCTTTTTTTTTTTCTTTTTTTTTTTTTTTTAACTCTAAGCCTGTTTATAACAGATACATCTGTTCAGGCTTCATAATATTGACCGGGTCATTCTGTTTTGACGGGTCATTCTGTTTTGACGGGTCATTCTGTTTAGATCGTAGAGTAGAACCACCGTGAACCTTCGACCCGTTTCTAGCCTGATCAATTTGTGTCTACAAACATCCTGTTTTGCCATGTAATCAATTTGATCAATATTCACATTGATCAGGAATGTATGTCAGTATGTGCAAGATGACACCCGGTTCACAGAATGACGATCGTTAATGTAGGCCACGGAACAGAGCGAGTCCACGGTAGAATTCATAGATGGCATTTCAGAAATTATCAGAATCTGTGAGTCACACAGAGAGGGGGAGATGAGCTTCTCTCTCTCTCTCTCTCTCTCTCTCTCTCTCTCTCTTCTCTCTCTCTCTCTCTCTCTCTCTCTCTCTCTCTCTATCCTCTCGCTCTATCCTCTCTCTCTCTCTCTCTCTCTCTCTCTCTCTCTCTCTCTCTCTCTCGTCTCTCATCTCTCTCTCGTCTCTCTCTCTCTCTCTCTCTCACACAGCACACACACACACACTACAGATGGTTAACCTTTCACTACCACACTACAGATGGTTAACCTTTCACTACCACACTACAGACTGTTAACCCTTTCACTACCACACTACAGAAGGTTAACCCTTTCACTACCACACTACAGGAGGTTAACCCTTTCACTACCACACTACAGACTGTTAACCCTTTCACTACCACACTACAGAAGGTTAACCCTTTCACTACCACACTACAGAAGGTTAACCCTTTCACCACCACACTACAGACGGTTAACCCTTTCACTACCACACTACAGACTGTTAACCCTTTCACTACCACACTACAGAAGGTTAACCCTTTCACTACCACACTACAGAAGGTTAACCCTTTCACTACCACACTACAGACTGTTAACCCTTTCACTACCACACTACAGACTGTTAACCCTTTCACTACCACACTACAGAAGGTTAACCCTTTCACTACCACACTACAGACTGTTAACCCTTTCACTACCACACTACAGAAGGTTAACCCTTTCACTACCACACTACAGAAGGTTAACCCTTTCACCACCACACTACAGACTGTTAACCCTTTCACTACCACACTACAGATGGTTAACCGTGTGTGTGTGTGTGTGTGTCTGGTTGACAGAGAGGGGGAAAGAGAGAGGAATGGTACATGGTACAGTACGTACAGGCATGTATATATATATATATTAATATATATATATATATATATATATATATATATATATATATATATATATATATATATATATATATATATATATATATATATATATATATATATATATATATATATATATATATATATATATATATATATATATATATATATATATATATATATAAAAAAAAATACATGAACCCAGTTGCATGAAATGTATTAATCCTGTGGCTCAATAGTTGATAGATTACATTCCATCAACTAAACACCACTTTAATGAACCTTCTTCTGTGTGTGGAGCTGGACTGACCACTGTCCCCCTGTCCCCCTGTCCCCCTGTCCACACCGAGCCACGTATTGATCCCCCCTCTGTTACATTACACACACACACACACACACACACACACACACACACACACACACACACACACACACACGCACACACACACACACACACACGCGCACGCACACACACACACACACACACACACACACACACACACACACACACACACACACACACACACACACGCACACACACGCACACACACGCGCACACACGCACACACACACACACACACACACACTACCACTCAGAAGAATCCAATAGTACGTGTCCTGGCTCGGCTGCATCTGTCCCAGATCGTCCAGCGCCGTCCGACCGAGAGCAGTCTGACTGTGGTTACTTAGTTACGGTAGTTCTTTACCGTATAAATTATATACATATATATATAGGTTTCAGTTTACAATATTGAGATCAGTGTCATTGGAAGACTGTTTGTCGCCAGTTAGTTACGGTACAGTTTAGCGGCTCTTCTACTCTGCAGGTTATTATACAGAGTTGCTTCTTACTTCAGTCCTCAGTTCATTCACGACACATCGTCCACCTCACTCAGGTAAGAGACCGTTTCCCTCCGCAAGATCTTTGGTCTAAAGTGTGGTATGGTTTTGATTATTTCCATCTCGTAAAAAAGGTTTATTCATCTCTACTGTGTGCGGAAAGCCGTTATGACTCGAGTGGTCGAACTGTTTCACCAGAATCTCTCGGCTTCGTCCGGTCGGAGGCCAGTTTTTCCAGTTTAATGGCAAGAAGATGGAAAATGCATTTTCTCTTCTTACGTTCAGATTTACATTCATTTTAATGCTGGCATGTGAAACGAGCATCACTACGGGTTGCCAGAGACAGTGAGGTCATGTTTAACCCTTTCACTGCCACACGACCCCTGCGGAGCTAATGATGCTAATGATGGAGCATCGCCGTCGGTTGTGTGATAGTAAAGGGCTAACCTTCTGTATTGTCACAGTGAAAAGGGTTAACCGGCTGTCGTGTGGCAGTGAAAGGGTTAATACTGTTTTGTAGGCAAAGTGTCCTTGAGCAAGACACTTAACCCCTAATTGCTCCCGATGAGCAGGTCGGCACCTTGCATGGTCGCCTCCGTTAACCTTCTGTAGTGTGGTAGTGAAAGGGTTAACCCTCTAGTGTGGTAGTTAAAGGGTTAACCTTCTGTAGTGTGGTAGTGAAAGGGTTAACCTTCTGTAGTGTGGTAGTGAAAGTGTTAACCTTCTGTAGTGTGGTAGTGAAAGAGTTAACCTTCTGTAGTGTGGTAGTGAAAGTGTTAACCTTCTGTAGTGTGTTAGTGAAAGAGTTAACCTTCTGTAGTGTGGTAGTGAAAGGGTTAACCCTCTAGTGTGGTAGTGAAAGGGTTAACGTTCTGTTGTGTGGTAGTGAAAGGGTTAACCCTCTAGTGTGGTAGTTAAAGGGTTAACCTTCTGTAGTGTGGTAGTGAAAGGGTTAACCTTCTGTAGTGTGGGTAGTGAAAGTGTTAACCCTCTGTAGTTTGTTAGTGAAGGGGTTAACCGTCTGTAGTTGGTAGTGAAAGGGTTAACCCTTTGGTAGTGTGGTAGTGAAAGGGTTAACCGTCTGTAGTTGGTAGTGAAAGGGGTAACCCTTTGGTAGTGTGGTAGTGAAAGGGTTAACCTTCTGTAGTGTGTTAGTGAAAGGGTTAACCCTCTGTAGTGTGTTAGTGAAAGTGTTAACCCTCTGTAGTTTGTTAGTGAAAGGGTTAACTGTCTGTAGTTGGTAGTGAAAGGGTTAACCTCCTGTATGTGGTAGTGAAAGGTTAACCTTCTGTAGTGTGGTAGTGAAAGTGTTAACCTTCTGTAGTGTGGTAGTGAAAGGGTTAACCTTCTGTAGTGTGGTAGTGAAAGTGTTAACCTTCTGTAGTGTGGTAGTGAAAGTGTTAACCTTCTGTAGTGTGGTAGTGAAAGGTTAACCTTCTGTAGTGTGGTAGTGAAAGGGTAACCTTCTGTAGTGTGGTAGTGAAAGTGTTAACCCTCTGTAGTTTGTTAGTGAAAGGGTTAACCGTCTGTAGTTGGTAGTGAAAGGGTTAACCCTTTGGTAGTGTGGTAGTGAAAGGGTTAACCGTCTGTAGTTGGTAGTGAAAGGGGTAACACTTTGGTAGTGTGGTAGTGAAAGGGTTAACCTTCTGTAGTGTGTTAGTGAAAGGGTTAACCCTCTGTAGTGTGTTAGTGAAAGTGTTAACCCTCTGTAGTTTGTTAGTGAAAGGGTTAACTTTCTGTAGTTGGTAGTGAAAGGGTTAACCTCCTGTATGTGGTAGTGAAAGGTTAACCTTCTGTAGTGTGGTAGTGAAAGTGTTAACCTTCTGTAGTGTGGCAGTGAAAGGGTTAACCATCTGTAGTGTGGTAGTGAAAGGGTTAAGGGAAGATTGTAATGAACTGGCTCCGTGGGTCAGCTTCACATCACCGTGTCGCGTGTCGGTCAGCTGGAGGTCAGTTTGACAACATGGATGTTCTAAATGGACCGGGTGTATTTCTCTCAGCTGACCCAGGAGACACAAAGATGTTCCCTGGCAACGCAATCAATACCAGCAGGGAGGAGAAAGGGACATTTAAATATCTTGACTCTGAACAAGTAGACCATTAAGATTGATTATGTTGTTCTTGGACTGGTTCATTGGTGAAACTGGACCCCAACTCGTGGTCACAAGCAGGGGCGTTTTTAGGGTTAGAAAACATTGGGGGCTTCTAAAATACGCAATTTTAGAGTAATTAGAGATGAATACTGAATAACTAGAATCATTAGAGGTTCTCAAAGTGAGGTCCAGGTCCATGAGAGGGATCTGGGCAGTCCCCATAGAAAATTCAAAGTTAACAGGACCAAATCATCAGTTTCTTATTTATTTATTTATTTAACCTTTATTTAGCCAGATAAAACATTGATCTGGTCTAAGAAGCCAGGAGTACAAATATACATATATACACATATATATATATATATATATATATATATATATATATATATATATATATATATATATATATATATATATATATATATATATATATATATATATATATATATATATATATATATATATATATATATATATATAAAATATATATATATATACATATACTGTACATACATACACACATATACACCAATAACAAAATAAAAACACAGTTAAGAATCATACACATAAGCAAATAAACAAACAAACAAACAAATATATGCACAGCCTATGTACAAAAGAAATAAACAGTTAATCTCTAGTCTTTACAGTTTTCTTCAATTGCATAAACACTCAAATCAAAAGTATTACACAATTATCAAAACCTTACACTCAAGGAGCAAAATATAGGCCCAGATTTGCACCCCTACAATGTCAGCCTCACACTTTTTGCAAAACAATACACACAGTGATTTGCAAAACACTAAACACACTTGCATTACATTAGACACAGAATGTCAAATTACCACACATATGAGCCAATTGGTTAAACACAGCCATCAGATGCACAAACACACCATTGCTTAATTGTAGATACACCAATCAGGTTTAAGCACTATAAAAATGCAGCAGGTGAGTTCACCTGTCTTCAACCAAAATGGAAGGAGAGTGAAGTACTGTACACAGAGAACGTGAAAATATACAATACATTCACCAAACACTACACAAGACAACCAATGATGCAGACTGATGAAAATATACATTTTCTCCCATTTTCCCAAATCAGTCAACATGGAGAATCACAACAAAAAATTATCTTGCCAGATCCAGCTAGACAAAGAGATAATGTATTTTCTGTTACACTTTTTTCAATTTCTTTTTGTTTTACTGTAATTTTAACCTGTACTGGATACAGTATTTTATGTTTGTCTGATATTTGCTGAGCTTACAGTGTTATGCACATAGTAGCATGAAAACTGGGACATGTATTGTTGTGATTCTCCATGTTGAAATGTTGACTGATTTGGTTATATGGAGAGAAAATGTTATTTTTTTCATCAGTCTGCATCATTGATTTGGGTATATGTAGATAAATAAATTATATTTTCATCAGTCTACAGCATTGGTCTTGTGTAGTGTTTGGTGAATTTATTGTATATTTGCACATTCTCTGCGTACTTCACTTACAGTACTCTAATCACTGAGAAGTAGAATTGTTAAATGTGTTTTAGGTTAAGCACAGCAGTGTGTGTAACTGGTTCAAACAGAATGTGTGTTTCATATGGTAACAAAATGTAGTTTTTATAAATTAGTGTATGGTTTTGACAAGTGTTTAATTTAGCAAAGGATCTGAGGTGTTCTGATAATTGTGTGTGTGGTTGTGCTAATTGTGTGTTTTGAAACACCGGGCCCCGTTTTCAAAATCATGCTTAGGCAATCGAAAAAAAACTGTATTGTGTGTTTCATTATATACATATGTTTCAGTCTTCTCATAAAAAAAAGATTAGATTTGTGGGTCTTTTCCTGCCTTTGGTCCGCTTTGCATTCACATCTCAAATGAACCGCAGCAGGGTTCACTTGCAAGAGTGAATGAGCTTTCACACCACCCCAAACCAACCGGACTATCCGAGGAAATGAACCAGGGTTCGATTAAAGCTTATTATAGGACACTGGACATGGGTATGGATGGCTCCAGGTGCTGCTGTGTTAAAGTGCATATCTTCACTATCTGTACTATTTAAAAGCACAGTGCAGGACACACTCAAAGGTTATCGCACCACAGAGATGGCAGTGGACATGTATGACAGGACAAAGGCCATATGTAATGGCCTTTGGATTGAGGAACATACTACCAGCCAAAGGAGGAAGCAGAAAAGGATGGACGAGTATGTAGTTGAGTCATCTTGTGGCACAAGCTCAGACCTCAGCTCAGGAGATCAGCTGAGACAGAGACTGTTCTATCCAGTCGTCGACAGAATGCTGCAAGAGCTTGAGAGCAGGTTCTCATGAGTTGGATAACAACTTATGAGAGGCATACAGGCATGTTATCCAGCCTCAGACCAGTTTCTCTCAGTGGAATTGCTGCAACCCCTCGCCACACATTACAATATCCAACTACTGCCAGAGGAGATCACAGTTGCAAAGTGTTTCCTGGTCAGGACAGGCAGAGATGCAGTCCCTACTATCCAAAGTGTCTTTTCCCTCCTGGATGATGATAATAATAATAATAATAATAATAATAATAATAATAATAATAATAATAATAATAATAATAATAATAATAATAATAATAATAATAATAATAATAATAATAATAATAATGCATTTGATTTATAAGGCGCCTTTCAGGACACTAAAAAAAAAGTCCACAAATCGGTGAATGAAAAAATTATAGGATCAAATGAAAACTACTTACTAAAAATGGATGTTTAAAAGTACTAAAAACCAACAAAAAATACCAAACACTAACAAACATTCAGCACAGACAATGGGGATGCTGACATAAAAAAAAAAAAAAAAAAAAATGTAAACAATTTTAATTTTAATTTTTTTTAGATCCGGGGCTAGGAGAAAAACATCCGGGGCTAAAGCCCCGGAAGCCCAGGGCTAACGACGCCACTGGTCACAAGGGATATAGGCATGCCTCTTCTGCATGTGTGTGTGTGTGTGTGTCTGTGTGTGTCTGCGCACGTGTGTGTGTGTGTGCGCACGTGTGTGTGTCTGTCTGTGTGTGTGTGTGTGCGTGTGTGTGTGTGCGTGTGTGTGTGTGTGTGTGTGTGTGCGTGTGTGTGTGCGTGTGTGTGTGTGTGTGTGTGTGTGTGTGTGTCTGTCCTTCACAGTGAGTGATTATGGTTCAGGGACCACAATTGACAGCTATTGATCGTCCTGGAAACACCCTCCCAGTCAGAGTATTTTTTAGTGCTTAAGTAACATTTAGAGATACAGTACTTGTACTTTACGAGAGTATTTTAATAAGATAAGATAAGATAAGATATTCCTTTATTAATCCCCTTGGGGAAATTCATGACACACACATACAGCTCAGCTCAACGTCTCATTAATAATAACAACACATCACAATCATTACATTTTCACAGTAACAACAGCATAAATTCAACAGACAACTCTGTGTCGGTCAATTATTTTGCGACAATGACCTCGTAGCTATACATTATCCCTTACTTATTGAAGAGGATGCAGCGCAGCACATCCCACAAGCAGTGCCATCTGGGAGAAATGCGAGGCCCTGTGCAAGATTTAAACGCGAGGCCCCCCCCCTAAAGGTTAAAACAAAAATAAAAAATGTATATTATTCTTTTTAACTTATTTTAATAAAATATTTTTTTTTGCATACAGTCAACGTATTCTTAAATAATAGCACTGCCCGAGGCTGGGCATACAGTCAACATATTTTTATTTTTATTTTTTTATCTTTTCCCCCCTCCTTTTTCCTCAGTTTTTCTCCCATCCCAATGTTAGTCGTTATGCCAATTCCCAATCCCCTTCCTGGTCGCTGCGCACTTACCCCCCACAGTCGGTCTGGGAGAGTGGAGGCTATCACGTGCTTCCTCCGACACACGCCTAGCCAATCAACCGCTTCTTTTCACCTGGCAGCGCGGACTCTCACTGAGAGGGTGTAACGTGTGGAAGGATCACACTACCCCCCTTAGATCCTATCCGCGCTTAGCAGGCGCCCCGACCGAACTGTAGGAGTCACTGTTTACAACGACCAGGACCCACCCATCAGCTTTCCCACCCCTAACACTGCCAATTGTGTTAGTATGAACGACCAGCCAAGCTGATAGCAATGTGGCGAGCTGGGCTCGAACCCAGAGTCTCCTGCATTGGTGGCGAGCGCCTTGCCCACTACACCACCTAGCCGCCCCAGTCAACATATTCTTAAATAATAGCGCTGCCCGAGGCT
The DNA here is from genome assembly GCF_963971535.1 of Notolepis coatsorum. Taxonomy (NCBI): domain Eukaryota; kingdom Metazoa; phylum Chordata; class Actinopteri; order Aulopiformes; family Paralepididae; genus Notolepis; species Notolepis coatsorum. Next base: position 2,220,788 of record NC_140175.1, on the reverse strand, counting down.
GGGCATATGATACAGTCAACGTATTCTTAAATAATAGCGCTGCCCGAGGCTTAGTGGCAATGCACCTGTACAGTCGTACACCTGGCAGTAACAGCGAAAATGCATAAAACACCCCTGGAACCTGATAAACAAGCTTAAAGCCAGGTACATTTTTTAAGCACGACATGCAGATTTGCAGTTTTGCCTTATTTGAATCGAACTCTATAAGCTTAGTACACACGTCACAAACTGCACGAGTACAGTGTGAGCAGACCCTGTTGCATGATGCAACACACCGAGTGAGAGAGAGAGAGACAGAGAGAGACCGAGAGAGCACGAGAGAGAGAGAGAGAGCGTGAGAGAGAGAGCGAGAGAGAGAGAGAGAGAAAGCAAGAGAGAGAGAGAGCGAGAGAGAGAGAGCGAGAGAGAGAGCAAGAGAGAGAGATAGAGAGCAAGAGAGAGAGAGAGAGAAAGAGAGAGAGAGAGAGATCCACGGCGGGAACAGAATAGATTGCATTAAAAACTCACCAAACGTCCAAGAGGAAGGAGACAACCGTGGAGATGATAAAGTTCACCAGTCCATATTGTCCCCCCCATTGGGATGAACTTGGGAGTCTGTTCCTAGTTTATCTGCCACACGTTAGCACTCGATAACGTAGCTAACGCTAGTTAGCTGTCCCTGCCTTTGGCTAAGCCGACATGGCTAGCCTGACTGAACATTCTAACACGCAACAACTTTCATCTTCAGTCCATCTGCCCAACGTCCTCTTCGTCTTGGCATAACCTAATCACTATACTTGGTATTGATAAGCTTACGGCACGCAGCGTTATTTCTTCTGCTCCGATGCTGCACATTTGGTTTTCAAAAGTAGGATGCTCTTGGCCAAGACATCCACTCGCTCCTGTGGATAGCGCCGAATAGACCCCGTACCTGTACCCCCTCCCCTCGTGGATAATACCGGTCTTCTTCACATCTCTCTACCGACTACCAGACCGATGCCAACCAGCTCACCCTAGTGTTTTTTGCTTTGCAAAAAAGTAAACGGGTCATTGAATGAAACCAATAGTATATAAATGTTTAAGATTCTTAGATGGATCCCCTGCTGCCTCCTCCTCCTCTTAAGATAAGATAAGATAAGATATTCCTTTATTAATCCCCTTGGGGAAATTCGTGACACACACATACAGCTCAACGTCTCATTAATAATAACAACAACATCACAATCATTACATTTTTACAGTAACAATGGCACAGCATAAATTCAATAGACATGTACATTTGTTGACACATGTCATCTTACAGGAGGCCTGAGACACTGTATGCGCGATAGTCGGCAGCATCAACACCAAGTAGTAAACAAGACATCGTCGCGCCTGGTGACGGGAGGGAGGGCGGGATGAAGGGAGGGGGGGGGCATGGGAGACTAGGGGACAGGAATTTGGTAATGAAGCAGCCTAAGGGCCCCCACCGACGCGCATCAGAGGCAGGCCGTCCAATAGGCATAGGCGCCAGTTACTCATGAAGACAGGGGTGGATGGGGGGGGGGGGGGGGGGGGGGGGGGGGGGTGGGGGGGTGGGGAGGGGGAGGGGGCCTCATCAATCTTATCGCTTCCAGACAGTACAGTTCGTCTCCTTCTCTCCCAGAATCGCCTCGCCGGAGTCACTCCTCCGCGTTGACCCTGTCCTTGGTCTGTTTCCACAGAAGAAAGGGATAAGGGGGGTGGGGGGGGGGGGGTGATACTTCATGCAGCTCGAGGCAGATAATGCCGCATATGGTCAGATTTTGGTCAATTTAGTCTAATCATCGCCACCATCATCGTATCCCCTCGCACGGTACGGTGGCATCTTAATTTTCACGTCCCTAATTTCCGACGTGATGTCCAGAATGGCCTGAGACCGCGACAGTTCCTCTGTATGGTTAGAAGCAAGTCTCTCAAGAATAGTCTTCAAGCACGATTGTTCGTCTACATGGTAGATTTCGCACCGTTCCAACATGGTCTTGGAGCTCAGTTGTTCATCACCGCGCAGGGTACTTAGGTCAGCAATCTTTTTAAACAGTTCCATTTGGTTTTCCTTGATCCCGGCCAAATCCCTGGCCAGGGGAATCAACTTCTTCCGAATTAGATTCAGACAGTACCAGATCCAACAGCTGACGGAGCCCAAGCCGAGCAGCATGACAATTAGAAGATATACGTCCTCAACGTCGTTTATCTCCAGCGGGAAAAAGCATATCGCGAGCCAGGTCCCGTATGAATTTATGGTGTATCCCGCCTGATAGCTCCCAAGAGGGCATAATGGGTCATCCGCATTCTGCCTCCTTGCGATCAATCGCTGTAAAAGCCCAGCTTATTAGATCCATATTACGGTCAAAAGTCGAGTCGAGTTGAGGATTCTGTTGTAAAAAGAAAGGAAGAAAAAAAGGTCAAAAACGTCCGAGTGTCTCTAGCGAGTACAGATCCAGGCTCTGGTGAAACGAGCTGTAAGGGCCGGTACGGACGTCTCCAAGCGGATACGAGAGAGGCCTTGAGGTGTTTCTCTGGAAGAGGGAGAGGAGATAAAAATGCGACTGCTTCTGGGAAGGGAGTGAAGGGAAACTCCTCCTCCTCCTCCTCCTCCTCCTCCTCCTCCTCCTCCTCCTCCTCCTCCTCTTCCTCATCTTCCTCCTCCTCCTCCTACTCTTCCTCATCTTCCTCCTCCTCCTCTTCCTCCTCTTCCTCCTCCTCCTCCTATTCCTCCTCTTCCTCTTCCTCATCCACCTCCTCCTCCTCCTCCTCCTCCTCCTCTTCCTCATCTTCCTCCTCCTCCTAATCATCATCCTCCTCCTCCTCCTACTCTTCCTCTTCCCCCTCCTTCTCCTCCTCCTTCTAATCCTCCTCCTCCTCCTACTCTTCCACATCTTCCTCCTCCTCCTCTTCTTCCTCATCCTCCTCTTCCTCCTCCTGCTCCTGCTCCTACTCTTCCTCATCTTCCTCCTCATCCTCCTCCTCCTGCTGCTCCTGCTTCCTCATCTTCCTCCTCTTCCTCCTGCTCCTCCTGCTCCTCCTGCTCCTCCTCCTCCTCTTCCTCCTCCTCCTCCTCTTCCTCCTCATCCTGCTCCTCCTCCTCCTCCTCCTGCTCCTCCTCCTCATCCTCCTCATCCTCCTCCTCCTGCTCCTCCTCCTCCTCCTCCTCCTGCTCCTCCTCCTCCTCCTCCTCCTCCTCCTCCTCTCCTCCTCCTCCTCCTCCCTCCTCCTCCTCCTCCTCCTCCTCCTCCTCCTCCTCCTCTCCTCCTCCTCCTCCTCCTCCTCCTCCTCCTCCTCCTCCTCCACGGGAAGCAGCGTACTGGCTCATGTTAAATGGCAGGCCATGCATTATGCAGCAGCTTAGGCCACCTCGCTGGATCTTCATGTCCTCGGCTGCAGTCCACCTGTCGCTGCTCTGGTCGTAGCGCTCCACTTTGGAGATGGTTCTGAAGTCATCAGTGTAGCCTCCGACCACGAAGAGCAGGTCGTCCAGCACCGCAATGCCAAAGTGGGCGCGGGGGGTGAGCATGGCGGGCAGGGCGCTCCAGGAGTCAGTCAAGGGGCTGTAGGCCTCCGCACTACGCAGGTAGTTTACACCGTCAAACCCTCCCACCTGAGGACAGGACACATGAGAGGAATGTTTTAGTGTGTGGCTCAGGCAGGCAGGCAGGCAGGCAGACACTGTATTAATCCACTTAGGGAAATGAGGGCATCACAGAAGCATTGAAAGTCAAATGATACATATCTATAGAAATATCTAGTATAAAGCATTTGTCTCTGTGTGCACCTACCGCATAGACATGTCCTCCGTATGCAGCGACTCCCAGTCCTAAACGCCTGCTGCTCATGGGGGCGATCAGAGTCCACTGGTTAGTGTCTGGGCTGTAGCACTCAGCTGTGAACAGCCACTCCGTCCTGTTGGTGCAGCCACCACAGATGTAAACCTGTAATAAGAAAGAATATTCTAATTTAGTTTATATATTCCATTTGATTTCATTCTACTTTAATTCTCTGTTAATGTTGATGAACCAAAGGACCCAGACACATCTTTTGTATGTGCAAGCTCACTTGGCAATAAAGACATTTCTGATTTCTGATCTAACGTTCCTTGTGTTCATCTAGCACCCTGTGTCCCTCAGTTCCACCCACCTTGCCCTGGAGGGCTGCTGTCCCGGCGCCGCTCCTGCGCTCCAGCATGGGTGAGATCAGTGTCCACTGGTTGGTTTCAGGCTTGTAGCGCTCGGCGGTGTTCAGTACCACGCGTCTGTCTCTCCCTCCCATGGCGTAGATACAGCCGTCCAACGCGACCACGCTGAGGTGACTGCGGCGTGAGTGCATGGGAGCCGCCTGCAGCCAGCTGCGAGTGACGGGGTTGAACCTGCGCACACTGTTCAAATACTCTGTGCCGTTTGTGTCGAGAGGCTCATAGTAGCCGTCCCGGCCGCCAACGCAGTAGACTAGATCGTGGAGATAAGCGGTGCCGTGGAAGGCCCGGGGACTCTCCCCCTCAATGCTCACGTCCATCCATCCACCGGCTCGGATGTTGTAAGCCTCCATGGTCGTGCTGCCGAGTAACTCGCCTCCTATGGCCAATAGGACCTCCTGGGGCCGGCGTGGGCGGGTCAGGGGGTTTGGGAGCCTGTCGGAGCCAGGGGGGTTCAGGACGCTGAGGATGAGGGGCCTGCAGTCGTGGCTGTCCCTCACCACAGGGTTGTTCTGGACGTTGCTCCTGAAGTAGTCAGGCCTCATCAAGCCCATGCGAACCTGGGAAGAGACAAGCAGACAGCGGGTACAACTTAGACATCGGTTGTAGACGGTTTCTGTTGCTAGGGAACAGTTTGGACCCAAATGTTATAGAACCTAGTGTTGTTTTAATGTAATGCACAGTAATACAATCCGTTTTTTTTTATAAATATTTTTCTTTTCTTTTCTTTTCATACATAAAACAGAACATAACAGTACAATAATAATAATAATAATAACAATGACAACAGCGACGACAACAATAATAACAGTAACATGAATCATAATGACCTTGACAAGAGACAGACAAACAAGAAAAAGTAAAATAATAAAAATTTAATTAAAAATAAATGTGGCTCAGGCACTACCAACCATGTTTGTGTATCCGTAATACAATTAGTTACCTTGGGCAGCAGCAAAGGGATGTGTGTTTTACGCTCCTCACGGGAGTGGTCGATCCAACGGAGGATGGCCTCGAACACCGTCTCCTCGCTCTTCACGTTCAGATCATCCCTCTCGATGATGTCCACCAGTTGCTGCGGGGACAGCTCCACAAACTCCTGTGAGACGTGCAACATCTCCCCAAAGTGGCGCACGATGAAGAGATGGGCCTTGCGCCTCAGGTCAGGGCAGCAGTAGATGTCCACAAACCTCCAGATGCCGACACAGTTTTCCAGAGACAGCTGGCCCTCTAGGAAGTCAGAGCACGCTCCTACTATGCCAGTGACGCGAAGCTGGTCTGCAGCCACCAGAAGCTCTTCCACTTTCTCTGCTGTCACCAGCACAAAGCGTGTGTAGGAGTACTCTATGATGAGCTGCATCATACCCGGGGACACCCCAGGGATAGTGTAGACTGCTTTCTCTGAGTCGCTCCAGCGAGTGAAGAGGGCTCTGTGGGACGCAGAGTATAGAGATATCTGATGAGTAAACAGTAAGCAACATTCTGTCCTGTGTAGTAATTAGGGCTGACCCCTATTAGTCGAATAGTCGACTAATCGGTCGAAAGGAGCCGTAGTCGACTGCCAACCTCTTAGAAGCGTGGCTATCACTAATGGCACGCATACCAGAGGCCATCTGCCTAAGAAAACAGACACAGAGGCACTGAAAGAGGATTTCACCCATCTAATGAACACACTAGAGTAGACAAATATCAAGATGTATCCATCAGTGGACCAATTGCATGCTTTGGCAGAGGACAAGAAGCCTTCAGTCGACTCCTTCAGACATTAAGCACCCCCACAGCCCAAATGGAATGATAAAAAAAATATATATATATTATACTTTTTTTTTTGTCGACTAATAGTCGACTAACGGCAAATTTTGGCCAATCATGGTCGACTATCCAAATCCTTAGTCGGGGACATTTTCACTGTAGAAGTATAGGGTCTTAGCACAGTAGAAGTATAGTATCTTTTTACAGTAGAAGTACAGTATAGTATCTGTTTACAGTAGAAGTATAGTATAGTATCAGTTTACAGTATAAGTACAGTATCTGTTTACAGTAGAAGTACAGTATAGTATCTTTTTACATTAGAAGTACAGTATAGTATCTGTTTACAGTAGAAGTACAGTATAGTATCTGTTTTACAGTATAGTATCTTTTTACAGTAGACATACAGTATAGTATCTGTTTACAGTAGACGTACAGTATAGTATCTGTTTACAGTGTAATACAGTATCTGTTTACAGTAGAAGTACAGTATAGTATCTGTTTACAGTAGAAGTACAGTATAGTATCTTTTTACAGTAGAAGTACAGTATAGTATATTTTTACAGTAGACGTACAGTATAGTATCTGTTTACAGTAAAAGTACAGTATGGTATCTGTTTACTAACCAAGTTACCCTGAACCAAGCTAACCTGAACCAAGCTAACCTGAACCAAGCTAAACTTACCTGAAATAGTCACTGCAGTCACACAGGAGAGCCTTGTGGGCGTTAAACTCAGTGCTGTTGACTTTAATAACCACATCACAGAACCTTCCCTCCAGAGGCAGCTCATTAAGGATTGTACAGGACATTGTTTCCTTTTCCATGTGGGGATTTTAAATTGTATCTACAGAATATATTCAAGCTTACAGACAAGTAGCCGGAACCAACAAGTGATATCTTCACTTGGTCTTCTGAGTTCTGAGAACTTCTTCTTCTTCTTCTTATTTGAATTTCCGGCAGTGTAGACGCATCGTGGCGTATTACTGCCCTACTTGTTGAATATATACTGTACACAAATGTTCTAGAATGGTCTATTATGACATCATACTGTGACATCACAAATGTTCTAGAATGTTTGATTATGACATCATACTATGACAACATACTGTGACATCACAAATGTTCTAGAATGCTCTATTACGACATCATACTGTGACATCACAACGGAACATGTTTGAGTTGAATAATTAATATGATGACATTAAAAAAGAACAAATAAAATGATAAAAACTACATAAAACAATGATACAAATTATAATAAAATATTTAAGTAAAATGTATAGAAATAAAGAAAAATAAGACAATGAAATAAAGATAATAATTCATTTAAAAGCTATTTTAAAAAGGTACGTTTTGATCAGTGCCAACCGAGTCTGCTGTCCTAACAGACTTGGGGTCTGTAGGGTAAGCACTTATTCCCTCCGCCCTGAACATTTATGGAGATGTATGGGCCTTTTAAGTCAGTGATAAAAGTGTCTTTCAAGGATAAGTGAGCTCCTGCACTGATTATTATAGTTCAATATTCAATATTTGATCACCAAAACCCCCCAAAAAGCATAAAAAACCTGAACCAAGCTAAACTTACCTGAAATAGTCACTGCAGTCACACAGGAGGGCCTTGTGGGCATTCAACTCAGTGCTGTTGACTTTAATAACCACATCACAGAACCTTCCCTCCAGAGGCAGCTCATTAAGGATTGTAGTGGACATTGGTTCCTTTTCCATGTGGGGATTTTAAATTGTATCTACAGAATATATTCAAGCTTACAAACAAGTAGCCGGAACCAACAAGTGATATCTTCACTTGGTCTTCTGAGATCTGAGAACTTCTGAGAGAATTGTTGAATATATACTGTACACAAATGTTCTAGAATGTTCTATTATGACATCATACTGTGACATCACAAATGTTCTAGAATGTACTATTATGACATCATACTGTGACATCACAAATGTTCTAGAATGTTTGATTATGACATCATACTGTGAGATCACAGATGTTCTAGAATGTTTGATTATGACATCATACTGTGACATGACAACGGAACATGTTGTTGACATTAAAAAAGAACAAATAAAATGATAAAAAACTACATAAAACAACGATACAAATTATAATAAAATATTTAAGTAAAATGTATAGAAATAAAGAAAAATAAGACAATGAAATAAAGATAATAATTCATTTAAAAGCTATTTTAAAAAGGTAAGTTTTGAGCAGTGCCAACCGAGTCTGCTGTCCTAACAGACTTGGGGTCTGTAGGGTAAGCACTTATTCCCTCCGCCCTGAACATTTATGGAGATGTATGGGCCTTTTAAGTCAGTGATAAAAGTGTCTTTCAAGGATAAGTGAGCTCCTGCACTGATTATTATAGTTCATTATTCAATATTTTATCACCAAAACCCCCCAAAAAGCATAAAAAGGCCCCTCCCCGCCCAAAAAGGGCCCCCAAAAATATCACAGGCCCAGTGCCCTTTTCAGCCTTTGAGCACCTGCCCCTCTAAAGTCCTGTGCACGTCCCTGGTCATACTAACTCATTGGCAGAGGTAGCGGGTGGAAGTCGATGGGTGGGGATTTGGACGTTATGGACAGCGACTCCTACAGGTCGGAGGGGATTCGACCAGAAGCACAGCTGAACTGTATTGCCATTAGCTTACTCCTCCCTTCTAGCAAGGCGTCTCGTTCTTCTGAAGTGGAAAAATGATGGTCCTCCCTCAGGTGGATTTGTGATGTTATGTATTGTTTAAAAGTGGAAAAGATAGGGGCGGTTAGGTGGCGTAGCGGAGATTGCGTTCGTCACCAACCCCGTGTTCGAATCCAGCTCACAGCTCCGGGGTTGTCACTAGCTTGGCTGGCCGTTCACACTAATACAATTGGCTGTATTAGAGGGTGGGAGAAGCTGGCGGGGTGGGTCCGGGTCGTTGTAAACAGCGACTCCTACAGTTCGGTCGGGGCGCCTGCTCAGCGCGGATAGGACCTGAGTGGGATAGTGTGATCCTTCCACACGTTACACCCTCTCAGTGAGAGTCTGCGCTGCCAGGTGAAAAGAAGCGGTTGATTGGCTGGACGTGTGTCGGAGGAAGCATGTGATAGCCTCCACTCTCCCAGACCGACTGTGGGGGGTAAGTGCGCAGCGACCAGGAAGGGGATTGGAATTGGCATAACGACTAACATTGGGATGGGAGAAAATCGGAGGAAAACGGAGGGGGAAAAAGATCAAAAAAATAAAAAACACATTGACTAAAAAATAAATATATAAAAAACATAACAATCTTACATTGTAAAAATACTGTTAATTGTTTGACATGCATGCAAACAAAGCACCTTTGAATTGAATAGAGAGAGAGAGAGAGAGAGAGAGAGAGAGAGAGAGAGAGAGAGAGAGAGACAGAGAGAGAGAGAGAGAGAGAGAGAGAGAGAGAAGAAGGAATGGAGAGACAGAGTGAAAGAGATAGAGAGAGCCTGTCTGTGTGTGAGTGTGAGTGTGTGTACCTGAGTGTCGTCTCATTGAAGACGTCTCTTCCTTGTATAACATCAGTCATGAATTTCTTCTTCAGCTGTTGATATTCTACTGATGTCAGCTCTGAACTGCAACACACACACACACACACACACACACACACACACACCACGCACGCACGCACACACACACGCGCACACACACACACACACACACACACACACACACACACACACACACACACACACACACACACACACACACACACACACACACATATATATGAGATAAACACACAGTCACACACACACACACACATTTCTGTTATCTAGTGTGTAGCAGGAACTGCTGTCTTTCTGTCTTTCTGTTATCTAGTGTAGCTGGAACTGATGTCTTTCTGTTCTCTAGTGTAGCTGGAACTGATGTCTTTCTGTTATCTAGTGTAGCTGGAACTGATGTCTTTCTGTCTTTCTGTTATCTAGTGTAGCTGGAACTGATGTCTTTCTGTCTTTCTGTTATCTAGTGTAGCTGGAACTGATGTCTTTCTGTTCTCTAGTGTAGCAGGAACTGATGTCTTTCTGTTATCTAGTGTAGCTGGAACTGATGTCTTTCTGTCTTTTTGTTCTCTAGTGTAGCAGGAACTGATGTCTTTCTGTTATCTAGTGTAGCTGGAACTGATGTCTTTTTGTTCTCTAGTGTAGCTGGAACTGATGTCTTTCTGTTATCTAGTGTAGCTGGAACTGATGTCTTTCTGTTCTCTAGTGTAGCTGGAACTGATGTCTTTCTGTTATCTAGTGTAGCTGGAACTGATGTCTTTCTGTTATCTAGTGTAGCTGGAACTGATGTCTTTCTGTCTTTCTGTTATCTAGTGTAGCTGGAACTGATGTCTTTCTGTTCTCTAGTGTAGCAGGAACTGATGTCTTTCTGTTATCTAGTGTAGCTGGAACTGATGTCTTTCTGTTCTCTAGTGTAGCTGGAACTGATGTCTTTCTGTAACCGTCAGCAGTCAGCAGGCAGCAGTCAGCAGTCAGCAGTCAGCAGTCGGCAGTCAGCAGTCGGCAGTCGGCAGTCGGCAGGCGGCAGTCGACAGTCAGCAGTCAGTCGGCAGTCGGCAGTCAGCAGTCAGCAGTCAGCAGTCAGTCGGCAGTCGGCAGTCAGCAGTCAGCAGTCAGTCGGCAGTCGGCAGTCAGCAGTCAGCAGTCAGCAGTCAGTCAGCAGTCAGCAGTCGGCAGTCGGCAGTCGGCAGTCGGCAGTCGGCAGTCGGCAGTCGGCAGTCGGCAGTCAGTCAGCAGTCAGCAGGCAGCAGTCAGTAGTCAGTCAGCAGTCGGCAGTCGGCAGTCAGCAGTCAGCAGGCAGCAGTCAGCAGTCAGCAGTCAGCAGTCAGCAGTCAGCAGTCAGCAGTCAGCAGTCAGTCAGTCAGTCAGTCAGTCAGTCAGCAGTCAGCAGTCAGTAGTCAGCAGTCAGCAGTCAGCAGTCAGCAGTCAGCAGTCAGCAGTCAGCAGGCAGCAGTCAGCAGTCAGCAGTCGGCAGTCAGCAGTCAGCAGTCAGCAGTCAGCAGTCAGCAGTCAGCAGTCAGCAGTCAGCAGTCAGCAGTCAGCAGGCAGCAGTCAGCAGTCAGCAGTCAGCAGTCAGCAGGCAGCAGTCAGCAGTCAGCAGGCAGCAGTCAGCAGTCAGCAGTCAGCAGGCAGCAGTCAGCAGTCAGCAGGCAGCAGTCAGCAGTCAGCAGTCAGCAGTCAGCAGTCAGCAGTCAGCAGTCAGCAGTCAGCAGTCAGCAGTCAGCAGTCAGCAGTCAGCAGGCAGCAGTCAGCAGTCAGCAGGCAGCAGTCAGCAGTCAGCAGTCAGCAGGCAGCAGTCAGCAGTCAGCAGTCAGCAGGCAGCAGTCAGCAGTCAGCAAGTCAGCAGTCAGCAGGCAGCAGTCAGCAGTCAGCAGTCAGCAGTCAGCAGGCAGCAGTCAGCAGTCAGCAGTCAGCAGTCAGCAGGCAGCAGTCAGCAGTCAGCAGTCAGCAGTCAGCAGCAGCAGTCAGCAGTCAGCAGTCAGCAGTCAGCAGGCAGCAGTCAGCAGTCAGCAGTCAGTCAGCAGTCGGCAGTCAGCAGTCAGCAGTCAGCAGTCAGCAGTCAGCAGTCAGCAGGCAGCAGTCAGCAGGCAGCAGTCAGCAGTCAGCAGGCAGCAGTCAGCAGTCAGCAGTCAGCAGTCAGCAGTCAGCAGTCAGCAGTCAGCAGGCAGCAGTCAGCAGTCAGTCAGCAGTCAGCAGTCAGCAGTCAGCAGTCAGCAGTCAGCAGTCAGCAGTCAGCAGGCAGCAGGCAGCAGTCAGCAGTCAGCAGTCAGCAGGCAGCAGTCAGCAGTCAGCAGTCAGCAGTCAGCAGTCAGCAGTCAGCAGGCAGCAGTCAGCAGTCAGCAGTCAGCAGGCAGCAGTCAGCAGTCAGCAGTCAGCAGTCAGCAGTCAGCAGTCAGCAGTCAGCAGTCAGCAGTCAGCAGTCAGCAGTCAGCAGTCAGCAGTCAGCAGTCAGCAGTCAGCAGTCAGCAGTCAGCAGTCAGCAGTCAGCAGTCAGCAGTCAGCAGTGTATGATGTGTTTCTGTAAATAAAAAAGTGAAATGGAGCTTTTCCATCTAATAGTGGGATGAACTACCTTTCAATGGATGCATCTGCGTGTGTTTCCTCACTCTCTGTCTCCGTCCTGGTACCCAGAGGGTAGCTGGGGGGGGGGGGGTTCCAGTGAGTCCTCTTCTGGTCCCTCGCCACAGGGAGGGGTCCCTGATCGAAGG